>NC_053394.1:55921764-56065538 GCF_905171765.1 Bufo bufo
CATTTGTTTGCAGAGCATTTGCCATGCTCTTAAGCACATTTTGCAGCCTTCCCTCTAGCTCTTTCCAGGGCTATTTTAGAGCCTTTTTAGTGGCCAAAAGTTCGGGTCCCCATTGACTTCAATGGGGTTCGGGGTCAAGTTTGGATCCCGAACCCGAACTTTTTTTTCAAGTTCGGCCAAAGCCGAACATCCAGGTGTCCATTCAACTCTAATAATAACAGATATATAATACCAATTTTTACAAACATATAATTTATTCCCCCATGGCATAAATCCAGCGATCCATAGTCTTCATGAATATCCAGTTAACCAGCTCCTCGGTTGTGTGCATCCATAACTGCACATAATTCCATGGCTCAGATGTACAGTTGCAAGAAAAAGTATGTGAACCCTTTGAATGATATGGATTTCTGCACAAATTGGTCATAAAATGTGATCTGATCTTCATCTAAGTCACAACAATAGACAATCACAGTCTGCTTAAACTAATAACACACAAATAATTAAATGTTACCATGCTTTTATTGAACACACCATGTAAACATTCACAGTGCAGGTGGGAAAAGTATGTGAACCCCTAGACTAATGACATCTCCAAGAGCTAATTGGAGTGAGGTGTCAGCCAATTGGAGCCCAATCAATGAGATGAGATTGGAGGTGTTTGTTACAGTTGTCCTGCCCTATAAAAAACACACACCAGTTCTGGGTTTGGTTTTCACAAGAAGCATTGCCTGATGTGAAAGATGCCTCGCACAAAAGAGCTCGCAGAAGACCAACGATTAAGAATTGTTGACTTGCATAAAGCTTGAAAGGGTTATAAAAGTATCTCCAAAAGCCTTGCTGTTCATCAGTCCACGGTAACACAAATAGTCTATAAATGGAGAAAGTTCAGCACTGCTGCTACTCTCCCTAGGAGTGGCTGTCCTATTAAGATGACTGCAAGAGCACAGCGCAGACTGCTCAATGAGGTGAAGAAGAATCCTAGAGTGTCAGCTAAAGACTTACAAAAGTCTCTGGCATATGCTAACATCCCTGTTAGCGAATCTACGATACGTAAAACACTAAGCAAGAATGGATTTCATGGGAGGATACCACAGAGCAAGCCACTGCGGTCCAAAAAAAACATTGCTGCACGTTTACAGTTTGCACAAGAGCACCTGGATGTTCCACAGCAGTACTGTCAAAATATTCTGTGGACAGATGAAACCAAAGTTGAGTTGTTTGGAAGAAACACACAACACTATGTGTGGAGAAAAAGAGGCACAGCACACCAACATCAAAACCTCATCCCAACTGTGAAGTATGGTGGTTGGGCATCATGGTTTGGGGCTGCTTTGCTGCATCAAGTCCTTGACGGATTGCTATCATTGAAGGAAAAATGAATTCCCAAGTTTATCAAGACATTTTGCAGGAGAACTTAAGGCCTTCTGCCCACCAGCTGAAGCTCAACACAATGATGAGTGTTGCAACAGGACAACGACCCAAAGCATAGAAGTAAATCAACAACAGAATGGCTTAAACAGAAGAAAATACGCCTTCTGGAGTGGCCCAGTCAGAGTCCTGACCTCAACCTGATTGAGTTGCTCTGGCATGACCTCAAGAAAGCGATTCACACCAGACATCCCAAGAATATTGCTGAACTCTGTAAAGAGGAATGGTCAAGAATTACTCCTGACCGTTGTGCACTTCTGATCTGCAACTACAGGAAACGTTTGGTTGAAGTTATTGCTGCCAAAGGAGGTACAACCAGTTATTAAATCCAAGGGTTCACATACTTTTTCCACCTGCACTGTGAATGTTTACATGGTGTGTTCAATAAAAAACATGGTAACATTTAATTCTTTGTGTGTTATTAGTTTAAGCAGACTGTGATTGTCTATTGTTGTGACTTAGGGCTCTTTCACACTTGCGCTTTTGTTTTCCGGCATAGAGTTCCGTCGTCGGGGCTCTATGCCGGAAAAATCCTGATCAGGATTACCCCCATGCATTCTGAATGGAGAGAAATCCGTTCAGGATGCATCAGGATGTCTTCAGTTCAGGACCGGAACGTTTTTTGGCCGGAGAAAATACCGCAGCATGCTGCGCTTTTTGCTCCGGTCAAAAATCCTGAACACTTGCCGCATCGATGGATCCGGAATAATAGCCCATTGAAATATATTATTCCGGATCCGTTCTAACATCTTCAGTTGTTACGACACAATGACGGATCCGGAAGTTGCGTCTGCGCCAGGAAGTAGGAAGGACCTTGCTGGCGCGAAAAGAGACTGATCCGGAAATCCGGATCCGAAAAAAACTTTGATGTTGGCTTCAGGATTTCCGGATCTGTCTCTTACCAAAAAAGCCGGAAAGACGCATCCGGAAAGAAAAAAGTATGCGTTCTTACGTGTTTTTCTGGATCCGGCGTGTAATTCCGGCAAATGGAGTACACAACGGATCCGGACAACGCAAGTGTGAAAGAGCCCTTAGATGAAGATCAGATCACATTTTATGACCAATTTGTGCAGAAATCCATATCATTCCAAAGGGTTCACATACTTTTTCTTGCAACTGTATGTAGTACCATGATATCTGTGAAATATACAAAAAACAAGTGTAAGTAAATGTTAACACGACATCTGTTGGGTAATGAAGCTTATGTTCCAATAAAAACCACACAATCCCTTAATTCCCTGCAGCATTTAGAAGAGGGAGCCCACCTTGAACTCCCGATTGAGGCCCTTAGGTACCAGAGTATCAAGCTCAAAAATCAATTTAAGTTCCAAACGTCTCAAAAGTCGTTCCCGACCCCACCTCTGGGCAATGTGGGAATACCATCAATAATTCTAAACCTTAGTTGTGCCACATTATGTCTACATCTGTAGAAATGTTCTGGAACCGGGTGTTCTCCCTCCAAATCCCCAGCCTGGGTTTGTCTATTCGTGTACAGTTTTTCGGATCGAATACCGATGTTGATTGATCCTCAGCTTACAGGCCTATGTGGTCTCTCCCACATATAATTGACCACACGGGCATTGTAAAAGGTAAATCACAAAATCAGAAGAGCAGGTGTAAAAACTCCTGATCTTGTATTCTTTGCCTGTGCGGGGATGAGAGAAGGTGTCTCCCTTTAGCATACTATTACAATTACAACAATTAAGGCAAGGGTAACACCCCTTCCTACGTGTTTGTTCCTTCACTGGCCTTTGTAGTTCAGAATGTGTCAGGCTATCACCCAGATTTTTCGCCCTCCTATATGACATTAGGGGTGGGGACTGAAATTCCTCTATATCCGGAAAGGATTGCGCTAAAATCCGCCAATTGCGCTTAAGTGCTCCTGCTATCTGTCCACTCATTGAGGAGTATACAGACACAAATTTTCTTACTCATTACCTCTTTCCGTGTATTTAACAACTGAGATCATGCCTGTTGCTTCACTCTATCCAAGTGTCTCTTGACCAAATTTTTGGGATATTTCCTCACAACAAACTTGTGTCCCATCGTCTGTAGTCATCTACCTCTCCTTCAACTGACACTATACGTCTCGTCCTCAGAAACTGGCTATATGGAAGGGATTCCAACATATTTTTAGGGTGGGCGCTATCGAACCTAAGCATGTTGTTCTGATCTGTCGGTTTTACAAAAAGATCCGTCTGTAGCCCATCCTCTGTCACATGAACCAGAGTGTCAAGAAATTTTTGAGAGAATTCGGAGTCGACCCTAGTGAATTTTAATTGTGTATGGATGTTGTTCAAGTAGTCATGGAATTGCTGCAGATTTCCATCCGTCCCTGTCCAAACAAGAAAGATATCGTCTATATACCTCATCCACCCCCTCACAAAGGGGTAAAGGGTGGATGGGTATACAAACGATTCCTCCACATATGTCATATATATGTTTGCATAAGTTGGGGCCATATTTGACCCCATTGCGGTCCCCCGGCACTGTACATAGAACTCATCCTCGAAACGAAAATAGTTACAGGTCAACAGTATTTCTAATAAAAAGCACACAAAGTCACGTAGATCCCTCGGGTAGTCTGTGTGTCTCAGTGACCATTGTATTGCCTCCAGTCCCCGTTTGTGATCTATACTGGTGTACAGACTTGTTACGTCAAAGGACACCTGTTTGAGTAGGATGTATAAATATGTGCTAGTGTTCACTTGTAACATTATATAGCTTGAAAAAGACTTTGCTGTCGAAACGTTGCTATTTTTTTCGGTGTTAATAAACACAAAATTGGATTCAAGACTGGGAGTGCTGCGGTTTTTCATCAATTTTTTTCCTCATGCTGCTGCCACCACAACACTATGTAAATGGGTCACTCTGTGGTCTCCTCATGCTGCTGCTGCTGCCACCTCCCCACTATGTCACTGGGCCACTCTGTGGCCTCCTCTTGCTGCTGCCAATTCAACACCATGTCACTGGGCCGCTCTGTGGCTTCCTTATGCTGCTGCCACCTCAACACTATGTAAATGGCTCACTCTGTGGTCTCCTCATGCTGCGGCTGCTGCCACCTCCCAACTATGTCACTGGGCCACTCTGTGGTCTCCTCATGCTGCTGCTAACTCAACACTATGTCACTGGGCCACTCAGTGGTTTTCTCATGCTGCTTCTACCTCAACACTGTCATTGGGCTACTCTGTAGACTTTTCAAGCTGTTATGGCACCCCTCCCACTCCATGACTGGGCCACTGATTTGCCTTTTTGGTCTGGTTGACATCATGATTTATTTGGCCCTTCTTCTGATCTGTCAGAAGGAAGGAAAAATTTGACTCACAACCTGTCTGTGTAGCAGCTGTAAGGCCTGTATGGTCCCATCAGAATTGGCTTATGATTTGGTAGCCAAAAGCAGGAGTGGGTACATAACACAGAAGACATGCAAATATTCCATTCACAAGTCATCTCTGTTTTGGATCCACTCCTGTTTTTTTTGGGCTTTAGCAATACTGATGGATTACTGACCATATGCTGACAGAGTGAAGGTGGATGCTCAACAGACAGGATCTGTTTTTTTGGGGGTTATTGATCTGATGGATCAGAGGAAGGGCCAAATAATTAGTGATGTCAACACAAACTTACTGCTGACACCCTCTCCACTCTGTCGGGGGGGCCTCTACTTGTTTAATAGAACAGGTTCTGTAGACATCTATGTGGAATCAGCTGACGACAGTGTAAAAGGAGTGCGCTCTTTCACACTATAGTAGGATCTTGGGCCTCTGTACGGTTCTTTATACCTTGTGCTAACATCGACCTGTAAGGCTGAGTGCACACTTGAGTTATTTGGTCAATTTTGGCCCCCGTAACTTGCCCAAATAAGTAAAGTGTGCAGTGATTCTAAGAGCGACGCCTGTCATGTGCATGTCATACTGACTCATAGTATTGTTTCACTACCACAGCAGACTCCCTACGCAGGTTACTGCAAGGCACAGTGTTCTACACCACTATACAGGCTCTCTGCAGCCAAGAAATAGCTGTTTTTTTTATGTGATTCGCCGCAAATAAATTTGGATCAAAAAGAATGTTTTCAGAGAGTTCGGCGAACTGGCCGAATCAAATTTTTGAGAAATTCGCTCATCTCTAACGACATTAAAGTGCAAATACATGTACTTTTCAGAAGAAGGCACAGTTCTTGTTCATTATTTTCCACACATACAATCCATGAGGCCAGGGGTGTAACTACCATAGCGGCAGACCATGTGACTGCTATGGGGCCCAGGGCAAAAGGAGGCCAGTTGGGATCATCTCCTCTTCTGCTGGGGGTGAAAACTTGGTCAGGACTCTACCCTCTAAAGAAACAACTTTTAGCAAACGATGCAGTGGAAAAATGGCCCAAGGGTCATTGAAAGGGGTTTAGGCGGAAACTCTTCTGTGTTGTGTGAGGGGGCCTGTTTGATCCTTGCTGTGGGGACCTTACTTCTCTATGTACGCCACTGCTTGAGGCTGTGCCTAAGAAGTGAAAAGTCCCAATACTCCCTGAGTCACTTTTCCAACATGTCTGATCTTTTCCTTTCTGTTCTGGTCAAGAGATGCAATAGCTCTCTGTCTTCAAAATATGGCACTACAAGACCCATCTGTGAGGTGTAGTGCTCTAGCAGACCTACAGCCTGCCTCCCCAGTGTGTTTGATGCTTCTTATCCACAGACATATGAGAACACAAAACTATAGACGTGATTCATCTCCACAGTCTATCCAGCAACTATAAAGGCTGCTCTACAATCCAGAATGAATTGTCCACATATTTGAGGGTTTTGTCGTTGTTGCCATATCATATAAATGTCATAATTCAGCGGCACGGGGAGGAGGCAAGTGGTGGGGAGGGTGAAGGTGGTTGTAGTTACTCATGGTGGTTTGGATCCTTCCTGGCACTCCCTAGGCCACTGCACAGTGACTGGAAGGCGCACCCTGGTTCCCTCGGGGCAAACCCTGGTTTGGGGTCTCCTGCCTGGTGTTAGGTGGGGTGCCCTTGGTGTTAAAGATCAAAGTGGGGTGCATGGCAGGGATCCCAACAGACAAGGCAAGGGCCGCAATATGTTACTCTTTTCCCAGTCCACAACTCCAATGATGAGTTTAACAAACAAACAACTCTCTACTGGCAATAATGGTGGCAAAGTATACATACATGTACTCACAGTTCACATCATGCATGGGGCGGCAGATCTTACATGTCTTGCAATTTCCACCGTTTCTTCAGTTCTACAGGATGCAAAGGTGGTAGACAGGCCTAGAGTCAATCTTCCATAAACTGCACTCTCTCTCTCTATTCATCCACAAGGGTGCATTCTCTCTCTTTTCTGTATTTCTCTCAATCTCTATTCACTTCAAAATGCAGAACTACAAGTACCCAACTGCAGGGTGAAGATGGCCAGTCTGTCTCCCAAGTATGCCAGTATCACGGTAGATGGGGATAAGAGGAACAACAAGTAAACAAACAGCAACAGGAAAACAGACTCCAAAGCTAAGGAGGAGGGAATAGTAACCTCCTAACACTCCCTGAGCCTCTCCCTGACTGCTGACAGTATGAGCAAGTCCTGATGGTGAACAAACTCATACGCTGGAACTTAAGCCCTGCTGACAATGTCGCAAACCCTAACTTAGTGAGCAGGGAATGAGACAGCCAGTACCTTCCACCGTGAAGGGACTAGCGTCTCCCTGAGACCTAGAAGCAACACACGCACAAAGAAGAAAACAGGACAGCTTGAGACGAGCGGGAAGTAGAAGATCCACAAACAACCAGTATATAACTCTAGAAGGAAAATATCAACCGCAAAGTCAGCAGTAAGAGGCGAACTTAAATAGGGCCTCTTAAACAGCTAACGAGCAGAACCTGTGGAGAGGTGGAATCCTGCCCACAACAACAAACAGAAAGGAAACACAGAAAGACCTGTCAGATAGACTCACGTGCTGCAAGTCTATCCGATCTTCTCAGATCCCTCACAGGGCAGGCAGTGACAGTACCCCCCTTCTGCGGGTGACCTCCGGGCACCCAGGACCGACCTTATCCGGGTGCGCCCTATAAAAAGCCTTCAGAAGGCGACAGGCACTGACATCAGTCGCCGGAACCCATATTCTTTCTTCAGGACTGTAACCCTTCCAATGTACGAGGTACTGAAGGGAACCACGAAGAATATGTGAGTTAATTATTCTGGAGATCTGAAATTCCAGATTACCATCTACCAAGACAGGAGGAGGTGGCCAGGGAGATGGTTCAGCAGGTTCCACATAGTTTTTCAACAAAGACCTGGGAAACACATTATGGATCTTCCAAGCCTGCGGAAGTTCGAGATTTATAATGGCACAGATCTTGTAAGGACCTTGGGCCCAACTTCCAAGAGGGTACCTTCAACTTAATGTTCTTAGTGGACAACCACACCAAATCACCCACACACAGGTCCGGACCAGTCATACGTCTCTTGTCAGCCATCTACGTTTATATCTTTCGCCCTTGATTTGAATCTTCCGCCAGATAGATGACAATGAGGAAGAAAATCTTTTCTCTTCAGGTATACCAGAGGACTCAGTCCCAGAAAAGGTACTAAACTGAGGGTGAAACCCATATGCACCAAAAAATGGTGACTTATCAGTGGACTCCTGTCTACGGTTATTTAAGACAAACTCAGCCAAAGACAAAATTGAAGACCACTCTTTCTGATTCTCGGAGACAAAACACCTCAAATAAGTTTCCAGATTCTGGTTAGTGCACTCAGTTTGTCCGTTCGACTGAGGGTGGAAAGCCGACGAGAAGGGCAACTGAACTCCCACACAAGTACAGAATGCCCTCCAGAACCTGGAAACAAATTGCGTCCCCCTATCAGACACCACATCAGAGGGAACGCCGTGTAATTTCACAATGTTATCAATAAATACTTGAGCGAGAGTTTTGGCATTGGGCAAACCTGATAATGGTATAAAGTGTGCCATCTTACTGAAGCGGTCCACCACCATGAGAGGAACTAGGCAAATCAGTGATGAAGTCCATGGACAAATGCGTCCAGGGAAGGGATGGGATGGACAAAGGAAGAAGAGATCCTGAAGGCCGAGTATGAGTCACCTTGGCACGTGCACAGGTCTCACAGGCTGCCACATAACCCTCCACACCTTTACGCAAACATGGCCACCAGAATCTCCGGGAAATAAGATCCACAGTGGATCTGCTCCCAGGGTGTCCCGCAAGGACAGTATCATGATGTTCCTTGAACACCTTGTGCCGAAGTCTAGAAGGAACAAACAACCTCCCTGAAGGACAGGAATCAGGTACCTCACCTTGAGCTTCAAACACCTCTGCCTCAAGTTCGGGATAAAGGGCGGAAACCATCACCCCATCAGCCAAAATCGGAGCAGGATCCTCCGAATCAACCCCCCCAGGAAAGCTAAGCGACAAAGCATCCGCCTTGATGTTTTGGACCCCAGGGCGATAAGTGACCACAAAATTAAATCTGGCAAAAAACAATGACCATCGGGCCTGCCTTGGGTTCTGACGCTAAGCCAGGTAAGCCAGGTAAGCCAGATTCTTATGATCAGTAATTACCGTAATGGGATGAATTGCTCCTTCTAACCAATGACGCCATTCTTCATAGGCAAATTTAATGGCCAGTAACTCTCTATTATCAACATAAAGCACAAGGGCGCCTGTGACGCTACGCGATCTCAGCAATACGAAGAAATTGCAAATGCGTCCAATTTTAAAATCACAAAAGCCCTCTCCTGCACACAAAGAGTTAAAATCTTTTTTCAACCCAGAAGTAATTTACCTTGCTAGCACAGCTCAGAGATCAGAGTAAATTTAGCACATCCGTGCCAAAAGAATCTTCCTGCCCCCATGCCAGGTTACATCCATCAATCAGATATCATCATGACAAAACCTCATAAAACGTGCATCTTCCCAGTCTGTGTGGCTCCAGCATCGCAGGAGGTCTCACACCTTTAGCCTGGGCAGCGAGCTTCAGACGAAAAGGACAGATCCTTATCACACAGCTAGTTGGTACAGGATGGAAGATGACCTGAAAGTCACCTCCAATCCATAGACTTCATATTTTTCCCATATTTTCCTCATATTTCATGGGTTAGGGAAATGAGTTTGTTTCGGTTCTTCTAACACACCTTCCTGGAAATCCGCAAACAAATCGGAAATTCCCTCTCTGGGATATAAAGGTTCTCAGGCACCCTGTATTGTCTTCCAGTCATATTTGATATCAGATGATGATAAAATGGTACTGATTATAAATATGGACTCTATTTCTTGATTTGACCTATGGGTACAGGAAAACTGGTAAAGCCAAGATTCTGCCAGATTTTCTCCCTCTCAGGGCAAGAACTGCCCCTCTGCCAATTACACAAGGCTGGACTTATACGTGTTACAGCCACTCCCAGCTACAGAGTGGGTAAAACACAGGGACACACTCAGTTCCTAGTCCTTCATCTAACATCTGACGTCGACTAACATCACGACCGCCCGCTGGACACGGGCATCCCGCCATCTTGGATTATTCCTTTAAAGCTTTATCTTTTACTGGACTTTACCACGGTAATTCTGAACTTACAGACATTATATTCCCTTCCAATCTGTTCGACTGGCAGGTATATTTATCTGTCTTTTTTAATGTATATATTTTTTGTGTATAGTTTTTAAATTCGTTCCAGTTTTGCCCTTGTTACTTGATTATTTGGTCTATGCTAAGAACTCTGTCCTCAGAAGAGACATACTACCGCATTGTCTTATTTCTATAAATTGTTAATTGGTTAGCTAGGTTGCAAATAACCGTTTTTTCCCTTTAGGATTAGTTAGCCGGGGTCTCTTCGCCCCCGATTCAATACGAAGAGTGGTGGCAGCAAATTAATTTCATTTCCAGCGTGAAATCAACCATTTTAATTTTACCGATTGTATCATGTATGGGCACACCAACCAATCTTAAACGTCTACTGTGCTCACAGTGGATTCACCTCCAGAAGTCTCTAGTGGATGAGACAAGTATGGCAACTGTGGCATAGTACAACGGGATTGGCGGGTGGTTGTCACATTAGTTGGCAGCTTATGTGGATAGCAGAACCCAAAACCAGGCAGAAGTCAGCTTTTGGGAGATCAGTGCACAAAGAACTGACAAGTGCAGTTTTTGTGCAATCAGAACAATAGGACAGCGGCTACTTAGTATCCTGTCCCGTGGAACTTGAGTTCGGGGCGCAAATCGGTACACATTGATAGCGAATAGATTGGCATACATTTTCCCACCTTTTCTTTGCTATATCCTATTCTTTTACCCTTCTCTTCTGAATGTCTTATTCAGTTCCAAATTACCGAAGTTGGTCTGTTGCCGACTTACGAGCCTTATGTGAGTCGCAAGGCATTGCCATTCATAACAAAAATCGATCACAGCTGATCAAAGCTATGACGGAGAGAGACGGCCAAGCGATGGAGGATTCCAATCCCATGCAGGAGGCTTCGCTGCCCCTTCGTTCAACGTCACCCAGCACCGCCTGCTATGGGAGTGCTGATGTTGCCATTTCAGCTCTGGGTGTTGTGGATACCCTCAGCAAGGAACAAGCAGCTCTGGACTTAACTTCACTGCCTTGGGCCCTATGAGCCAACAGTTGTTACCGGGCCTGACTGGCGCGGATTTACGTTTATACCTGGAGATGCAGCAACAGCAGCAAAGAGAGGAGCGGCAGTGCCAGCTTCAGATGCAGCTCGAAAGAGAGGAGCGACAGCAGCAAATAAAGGAGCGACAGCAGCTGTTCCAGCTTCAGAGAGAAGCGCTGCAACACTAGCGTGCACTAGAACTGGCCCAAGTGCGACAGGCCGAGCGGTCTTCCTCGCCTAACACTCCTGCTGCAAGAGGCATACCTCTACCAGTGGTCCCCAAAGCAAGGTTTATAGTTATGGAGAAAAACGGGGACATTGACTTGAATTTACGCTCGTTTGAGAGAGTGTGCCACCACTTCTACATCTGTAACACCCCAGAGTTGTGTTACTGCACACCTCTACCCCGCTACTATCTTCTAAGAGCCTTTATACTGTCATCAGATGTAATTTGCTTATGTCCTTCACAAATGTGCATGTAAAACCATGTTAAACACAATTGTTATTTTCCAGGTTCACGAGCAGGTGGCAGCAATGCATTGGTAAGGTACAAGTCCCAGTTTAGTTAATCTAGGCTGGAATGGATTATTCCAGCTAAGCTCCCCCTCTGTGAGAAAGGTGGGGTGTTCCCACATCTTGCAGCATGGGTGGAGAAGGAAGTTAGAGTCAGTGTAGCCTCCCCCCTGCTAGGGGAAGACTGTGTGATATAGCTTTGAAGAGGTCCCCTGCATAGGGAAGACAGCAAGGATCTTGTCTCGGCTGAGACCTGATCATATACCCAGCCTGAGCAACTTTAGCCTCAGCTGGATGAAAAGAAAACAGAAAACTGCAGACACCCTCCAGAGTTCCAGGAAGAAAGCATCCCTGAGAAATCATCTGTTAGTGAAGTCCAGAGTCCTAGGAGAAGCCATTCCTCCTCAGCTAGTCTGTCCCCATAAAGCAGAAGTTATAGAAAAGTGCAGAAAATTAATTCCTGCCACAAGTACAGAGCTACCAAGCAGACGACTTATCCTGAAGCACCCATTCCTGCCAATCATTGCTAAAACCTGCTGGGACCAGAGACCAAAGCTGTATACTGCTTGGATACAAGTTATCTTCAGTAAAGAAACGTTTAAACTTCATCTAAAGGTCTGGACATAACTTCTGCTGCAAAATTCCTCCATTACTCCTGCTATCACT
The DNA here is from genome assembly GCF_905171765.1 of Bufo bufo. NCBI lineage: Eukaryota > Metazoa > Chordata > Amphibia > Anura > Bufonidae > Bufo > Bufo bufo. The sequence goes on from NC_053394.1 coordinate 55,933,994, forward strand.
ACACTCAAATTTATTGCAAGTGAGCCAGGAGTCCAGCCGTATCCAGGTAGGAGACACCGTTGACACAATTATCACCACCCTATATAGACATTAAAGGCTATTACACCACTCTGGCATTCCTAATCTGGGACGTGCATTATAACACCTTGGAAGGGCCCTGGGGTAATACCCTGCGAACGCTGTAATTGGCGTAACAAACAAATATAGACTATTATCCACCCGTATCCTGGCCCACTGCATAAGTGGCGTCAGCGTACCCGTTCCTGGTCACTGCACATCCCTGAGGATCAGTGGGCTCTACACATGACGCCTCAGCTGACTGGTAAAGCCCTGGATGTTTTTGCAGAGCTACCCACAGACCACGACTGCGATTATCAGACCATCAAGGATCGCTAAGTTCCAATTAACCCCTGATGTTTACCGGAGAAAGTTCTGTGCCATCCAGAAAGGGTCCACAGATTCTTACGCGGATGTGGCTAGCCGCTTATGCACCACATTCCGCCAATGGACTCGAATGCTTATAGAAAAGACTTATGCTAACCTTGAGGATTTGATGATCCATGACCAGCTCCTCGCTCTATGCCCTACAGACATGAGACAGTTTGTGCTGGAGCGCACGCCCCAGTCTACCAAAGAAGCTGCTGAGCTGGCAGACATGTTTGTCGCAACCCGGGTGCCGGATGTTTGAAACCCTGTGGTGGCGGATGTTCGCAGGCCTATGGTATCAGACATTGGCAAGCCTCTGGTACTTGACAGCCGCAGAACTCCAGTATCCAGTATCTGACAAGTCCATGTCCCAGAACTAGAGAGAAGGCAGGCCCGCTGGCCCTGTGAGCCATGAGACAACCAGGCCCTGGTGTGAGCTGTGTCGCAGGCCCGGTCACACCAAGCAAGCCTGTTACGCAGGGAAGCCAGCCCAACCACCTAGCAAGGCAGCTAGCACTGCGACGACGCCAAGCCCTGAGGGGGCCAACGCCTCCACACCTGCCTCATCTTCTGTATTGCTGGTCGGAGGATCCGAGATGCATGGCGGATCCCAGAATCACCAGTCCGTCACTGTGAATGGCCAGACTGTCATGGGATTCTGAGACACCGGTGCAGATGTCACCTTAGTCCGTTCACATCTTGTTATGGAAAAGGATATCCTTCCAGGAAAGTACCTCACTCTGACTGGAGTTGGGGAAACTCGCACTCATGTGGCCCAAGCCCAAATCACCATTGATTTGGGAATGGGATGTCAAAAGGGGGTTGTTGGGGTCCTGGATGATATTCCTGTTGCCACAGTGCTTGCCACTGATTTGGGCACCCTTGTTTGCCGTTACGATTACCCTGCAAACACGCAGGAGGCCCAAGCAGGACTACCTGACCCAAAGCAGGTACTGTACAACCCTTTGAAGGAAACAGGGAGACGGGGACACTTTACCTGCTATTTCTACCGTACCTAACGCATCTAGGCTGAAGGTATCAGATTTAAAGGTGCAAGCAACTGAATGTCATTTGTCTATTTCTGCACCTGTCATTGTTGATCAAAATGCAGGTGTCAGTGTTAACCATTGTGATATAAATGATGCTGTACCTGTTCTGGCCATTACACGTGCTATGGCCATCCGCCTGAACTCAGAGCCGACTGAAGGGACCCCCTCGGGCGATCCTGACCTTCAGGCAGATGACAATAATGAGAGAAATACCTTGTCATGTGATAATGATGATTGTGTAACTGCGCTGGCTGATGCTTTCAGTGTCGCCAGTAACCTGGGCTCAGATGGGGCTGTGGGGACAGAACCAACCATCCCTCTACCCACCTCTGACCCCAGCATTGAAGGTAACTCTCTGCAGCTGACTTCATACGTCACTGGTCAGCTGGATGAGACCTGTCGTAGTGCATTCGTGCAGGCCTTGAGGAGTGACCCCAGTCTGGAGATGCATAGGGCTCAAGCCGGCCAGCCTCCAGGTGAGGGCACTCCATATAAGGTCTATTGGGAGAACGACCGACTGTACTGTGAAGCTGTGCAAACACAGGGGAGAACACAAGACAGCGGGTAGTCCCTAGGGAATTTCGGGCACAGGTGCTCAAAGCAGCCCACGACATTCCTGTCACGGATGGTGTTGCAGAAAACTGGAAGTTATAAATAAACATCCGACTGACTTGATCCCAAACTAAGGAACATATGGGTGAGCCCTATAAAACCCCTAGAGCTCGCCCTGACTGCTATGCCCATGCAAAGCTCTTTGTGATAGAGAATTGCATGCCCCCGTACCTAGACCTGTGTGACACCTGAAAACCCTATAATAGTGAGGGGACACGACCAGCAGCTCCCTGCACTTAATACGGAGGGAGTCAGGGTCACCTAGAATCAAGCCAGAAGTGAAACACAAATAATGGAAAAGACTTATCTGAGGAACCAGCAGTTGTAGCCTCTAGCAGTGAACACAATCCAGGAAGTAGTATAAACCGCAAAGTGAGGCAGTATGGGAGGGAATATAAAGGGAGGCAATCAGTGTAAATAGATGACAGCTGGGAGAAGGAAAAGAGATGGCAAAGTGAAACCAAAACAAAGAACATCATGCAAGAGGTAGAGAAGAACGTCTAACAGACCTTCTCACAGAACTGGTGGTGACAGTACCCCTCCCTCTACGAGTGGACTCCGGACACTCAGAGCCCACCTTCTCAGGATGGGACCTATGGAAAGCCCTGATAAGACGAGTGGCCTTAATGTCCGCCACTGGGACCCACATCCTCTCCTCAGGACCATAACCCTCCCAATGAACGAGGTACTGGAGAGAACCGCGGATAATGCGAGAATCCACAATCCTAGAGACCTGAAATTCAAGATTACCATCAACAACAATCAGAGGAGGAGGCAAAGAGGAGGGTACAGTGGGTTGGACATACGGTTTTAATAGGGACCTGTGAAAAACATTATGGATCTTCCAAGTCTGAGGAAGATCAAGACGGAAGGCAACGGGATTGATGACGGACAAGATCTTGTGAGGCCCAATAAACTTAGGACCCAACTTCCAGGAGGGAACCTTCAGTTTGATATTCTTTGTAGACAACCACACCAGATCACCCACATTCAGGTCCGGACCAGGCACACGTCTCTTATCCGCCACACGCTTATATCTCTCACTCATCCTCTTCAGATTACCCTGAATCTTTTGCCAAATAAATGACAAAGACGAGGAAAATCTCTCCTCATCAGGTAAACCAGAAGACGCCTCTCCAGAGAATGTCCCAAACTGCGGATGAAACCCATATGCACCAAAAAATGGTGACTTATCCGAGGACTCCTGGCGACGGTTATTTAAAGGGCTTCTGTCACCCCACTAAACAGTTTATTTTTTTTTTTGTGTACTAATAATCCCTATACTGTGATTTATCCATACATAATGTGATTTGTGGTCGGACACTCACGAAAAGAAGGACTCCTACCTGCTGGGTTAGTTAAAGCGGTTAGAGTTATGCCGAAACCGCGACGTTGAAGGGATAGCTGAAGGAGGCCATCCCCTTGGTGTGAAGCTGAGATTGAGGGTGGGTAGGGTGGGAGAATTGACACGTCGTTCATTGAAGGAGGGGCAGAAGCGCCATGATATAGGCAACCGTGCCCCTCCCACAAATACAGGCCAATGAATCGGCCTTACCACTTGTGGTCGGGCACTCACGAAAAGAAGGACTCCTACCTGCTGGGTTAGCTAAAGCGGTTAGAGTTATGCCGAAACCGCGACGTTGAAGGGATAGCTGAAGGAGGCCAAAAAACAACAACAAATCCTTTTCATTCCAGAAGGCTACAAAGATTTATTCATGACACCAAATTCTGACAAGCAAGATTCATTTCAGTATACGGACAAGGAATGTAGCGGCTGAAACAGGACGAACGCCAACGACCTAGTCTTTTGATTACATGTGCTGGAACCCGATTCTTTGAAGCGGCAGATGCCGCCCCTATGCGAAAGGAATGCCCGGATATTGAGGACGGGTCTACTGCAAGATTGGTTAGTAAAACTCGAATATGGGTTATGAATTGGGGACAGGTAAGGTGAGTGTTGTCGAACGGTAGTAAAAGACTGTCGTGCGGCTTGTTCGGCAGAGAGGACAGAAGCTGTTGCAGCACGCGCACGGGGCACCAGTGATGAGAGGTCGGGAAGTAAAACACCTGGGTTGGGGGGCCTACCTGAAAGGTCTTAGTGGTGAGTAGCGAGAGTATGAAACCATCTTGGGAAGCCAAGAGCTGACCGAGAGTGACGTATCTGCTACTGTTAGCCGGGGGATGTAAACTCGGCCGGTCTCAAAAACCCATAAAAGGCCAGGTACATGGCAGCTTTAATTACCAAACTATGCAGGGCACCGAATGGTTTCTTGTCTAACAGGTCGGAAAGGTCGCGAAAAATCTGGCCAGTGATGGGTAGTCGGTGAGTGCGAGTCTCGCTGTCGCTTTTCTCGAGACCCTTCAGAGTAGCTTTCATGGCATGGATTGAAAACAACGAACCTGGCTGGGTGAAACTCATAGCTCTAAAATGTTGCACCCCTGCGAGGTAGGACTTGACCGTGGTGTGAGATAATTTCAAATTGGTGTGACAGTAACCTATGAACGCCAGGACATGAATCCTGAAATTTCTGGAAGGCTCTCCAACCTGTCTAGTAGGCTCTGGCTGTATTGGGCAAGAGGGACTTGACTAATAGTGACCGAGCGGTAGCGAGATGAGCTTCTATGGAAGGGTCAGAGCAGCGTATGGAGGGACTAGGCTCCCGATGGCGTCTGCTTCTGGACAGATCTGTGAAAAGAGGGTAAAATTAAAACGAGATAACGCGTCGGCTGCTGCATTGTGGTTCCCAGCTATATGTGAAGCTATGTAACGGAACTGGTGTTGTAATGACAGAAGGACCAGGCACCTAAGAAATAACATGACATATGGAGACTTAGAAGATCCACTATTGAGAATCTCGATGACGGCTGCATTATCGGACACGAAGGACACAGTCTGACCCGACCAACTTTGACCCCAGGTATAGGATGCTGCAACTAAGGGGTAGAGTTCAAACACTGCTGACGTACGAAAAAACCCAGGGATGGAACTAACTTCGATTGGCCATCTGTCTGCTAACCAATGGTTGCCAAAAATAGCTGCGAAACCTGTATTGGCAGCGGCGTTGGACAAAACTACGGGGGAGTTGTCGGATATCGTGGGAACAAAGAGTGAGATGCCATTCCATTGCGTGAGAAATTGATCTCACATGTTCAAGTCAGCCACGACCATATCGTCCAGGCCTATGCTGCTATCCTGGGAAGGGGCTGTAGGAAGGAGTGAAAGTAAACGAGACACAAATGCCTTACCTTGCGGAATTATGCGCATTGCAAAACTCAGCATGCCTAACAGAAACTGTAGCTGTACTTTCTTAAACACTCTAGTTGACGTGAAATTATGAACGACTTCCCTGATTCTCTGTAATGGTCTGAAACACTTCAGTAGCAAATGAAGGTCTTTGGGGGGAGCGTCAGGACACTCAATAATTAAAAAATCATCCAGGTAGTGAATAATATTGTTACAGTGGAATTCATGGACTAAAATCCAGTGGAGAGCCTTGGCTAACTGGTCAAATAACCATGGGCTACTCTTAGACCCGAATGTAAGATTGGAAGCAAAATTATAAAGGCCCCTCCATTTGACACCATACCACTGCCAGAGGGACGGTTTGATCGGTAGTAATTTGAAGGCGTCTGCAATATCAGCTTTAGAAAGGATGGTGCCGGGACCTAACTGTAAGATAAGAGCGATGGCTTGATCTATCGTGACATATCTCATACTAACTTCTTCTGATGGAATTAGAGAGTTGATGCTAGGTATGGGGGTACCATGCGGGGCGGATAGGTCGATAATCAACCTCTCTTTGTTACTGAATTTACCGAACACAACTCCTATCGGGCTGATTGTCCACCGTTCAAAGGGTGAAGACGAAAGAGTTCCTATCAGGAAACCTTTGACTAATTCCGCTGAGATTAATCTATCGGAGACATCGGGGTGATGGTCAGCGGACTGTAAGTTCCTGCACTCGTGTAGAGACTCTGGAAGGGCCACCATCCCGGTGTGGAAACCGAACATAAACCCTGTACTAAGGAACTCCACGAAGCCCGGGTCAGGATACCTGCGTAAGAACTGCTGCAACCGAACTATATTAACAACACACATGTAATTATTATCTGATTTTAATGAACAGACTACTTTAGGGTGGGCTCTGAAGCAGTTAGTACATATGTGTAGCAGGCGGCACTGACTGAAGTTACAGGATGCGTAGTTAAAATTATTGCAAATCTGTGACCTGCCGAGTAGTTTGATGGGTCTACCCAGCTTGTCAACTAAACCAGAGGATCTGTGTGAATTGGACGGGCCGGGAACAGGACCTGTAGAACTGGACCCCTCACTTGGCGCAGCCTTATGACACCACACAGTAGAATGGTAAATTGATTGGCACAGGGAGCACGATGGTGCCTTAAGCCCGGCGAAATGCCTACAAAATATCTCCGTATCAATATTAGCCCAGTTTGTGAGAAACTGGAACTGACCCAAAGTGGCAGCTGCCTTGGCCGAGAAAGAACAATGGTAGTCGTAGAAGGAACTACCACCATACTTGTATCCCAACTCCGTTATCCTAAACAAATACAAATCAAGTTCTTCCCTTCTCTCAGGATGAACTGAACAGATTACGTCTCTGTATAAACTAAATGCAAGAACAAACTCAGGTACCGTGAGCTTCCGGTTCAGCCTGTGGTCCCGGCCTTTCAGGATCACTGACACATCCCCACTAGCAACTACCCTACTATCAGAAAGATCCCGGGTAGCGACCAGTAAAGATGCTAGATTGACATCCATACCTTCCAGGATGTCCTTCTTTAGAATAGCAGGAACAAAATGTGCCAGCATAATATTGGGCGCTGTCACAGAGACACCTGCCCCTGTCGCCGTAGATGTGGACGGAACAACGGCATCGATGGTCTGCGGAGTAGTGACAGAACTACAAGACTCAACCGCTTCCAACCTGGTTTGCACATCCGTGACAGATGAAGTCAAGTTATTCAACATAAGATGGATTTGTGTCAGAGAATTCTGAACTGTGATCATGGAGACCTCTTCCTGCTGCTGAGGGCCTGAGTTAATGACCAGTAACCGGTATAACTCAGCCTTCCTAGCAGAAGTGGGATACGAAATACCCCTTCTGGATAACTCCGCCATCAGCCTAGGGACGGTCCAACTGCGAAGAGACGACACACTGCCCCCTTCTGACATCCTGGCGGGGTTCTCGTCGACCGAAGCCTCCACTATGTCTGAAGCACGTGACATACCCTGTGGATACAGTATGCACAAATCAAACCCTGACTGTCACCCGACATTGGGACCATGTGACGTGAGCTGTGAGCAGGCCGAGACCCATGCAACTGTGAAGAATACGTGTGAAAAGGGACGAGAGGACCTGAGACAAGGAGAAGCGATAGCTGAACCTAGAACACCCCAGTGATTGGTAAGTCTGACGGTGGCACAACTGACCCACTACCAGATGGAGAGAATGGAATAGTAACACAACATAGCTACTGCTATACTGTACCCTGATGATTGAACAACGTGCAGAATATATTTTGAAGAAGGACGACACAGATCCTGGAATAAAATCACATGTATGATCCTTGCATACGACATACCGCCAGGCGTAGAGGCGTGCGACCAACAATACGGAGATCCTCTAACTAGCACAGAACAAGTATGTCGCCCCCTCAAAACAACTCCATCGATAAAAGCAAGTATTTTACCTTTTTTTTTCATATATGTATAAATATTTATTCCCCCCTTTTTTTTTTTTGTTTTGATAACCCTAACTAAATCTCCCCAAGGTGGTCATAGCTCAGGTGGCCACTAGATGGAGCCAACACAGAGCCATGGACTGCACAGCCGGCAGTCGCCACCAGTGGGAGCCTGCACCGTCCATCGCTGCCCGTGGACTGTATCGGCTCCAGCGGCCACGAGGGGGAGCCCACACAGTTACCAGCCGCCTGCAGCTCGTCCGGACCGCGGAGGAGACCACAAGCAGGAAAGCCCGGGTAAGTGCGCCGCAAAGATGACATGGGCCAGTGCGGGCATAAAGGGGGGGGGGGGGAGGACCATACTGCTGACAAGGGCCCTGCCTAACTAGTGGCACAGCACCCCGTGCCAGACATTAAGGGGGGAGAAATTCAAATCGGGATCACGCTGACCCCTGCACCCTACGATTCATGCCACGTGGGAGCCGAAGCTGCCTGGCAGACGCTCCGGTGCAGTGTGGCTCCCCCTTACCTAGGGAGCTGGCACTGCCGGCCGGACTTATGAGATCGAGACTGCAAGTGTGGCAGTCACTTACCTGATCCAGTAGCTGTGGTAGTAGTGTTTGCAAGGCGCACAAATGAACTTCTAGGAGCTTGAACAGAAGCAATCCTCATGCATGAAACAAGGCCAGAATTGACACGTCGTTCATTGAAGGAGGGGCAGAAGCACCATGATATAGGCAACCGTGCCCCTCCCACAAATACAGGCCAATGAATCGGCTTTACCACTAATCATTTTGGTTCAGTAGATTCTGCTAAAAACGTACTTTTATAATATGTAAATTACCTGTCTACCAGCAAGTAGGGCGGCTACTTGCTGGTAGCAGCCGCATCCTCCTATCATAATGACGCCCCCTCCGCATGTTGATTGACAGGGCCAGCGAACGGGATCTTTCTCTGGCTGGCCCTGTCTGCTATCAAGATCTCGCGCCTGCACCGTAACAGTATTCAATCGGCGCAGGCGCACTAAGAGGCGGACGCTCGCTCGGCCGCTCCATCCTCAATGCGCCTGCGCCAATGATGTCACATCTACACCCGGCACAGGCGCATTGAGGATGGAGCGGCCGAGCGAGCGTCCTCCTCTCAGTGCGCCTGCGCCAACTGAAGACAGGTACGGTGCAGGCGCCAGATTTTGAATGCAAACAGGGCCAGCAGAGAAAGATCCCGTTCGCTGGCCATGTCAACCAACATGCGGAGGGGGCGTCATTATGATAGGAGGATGCGGCTGCTACCAGCAAGTAGCTGCCCTACTTGCTGGTAGACAGGTAATTTACATATTATAAAAGTACAGTCATGGCCAAAAGTTTTGAGAATGCCAAAAAATATTGGAAATTGGAAAAGTTGCAATTAAATCATGGTTTGTAGAGTGAAACTAAATCGCACCTCCTCATTCCTATACTATTGACTACTGTATGTAATAAGCAGCATTTCTTATGATAAAACATGGCTTTTCAGCGGTTATATCAATCATTTGCTGTGCATTATTAAGAGGCAATTAGTATACAGTTTGATCAAAGAGCATAGGCCCACTTACCGCGACAAGGTTGCCTCTTGTTAAGTGGGAACCTACTCTAACCGTAGCGCAGTGCCGTGTGGCGACCACCGCGTCTCCACACTGCTCCAGCAGGCAATGGGATCCAGCAGCCAACTGGCTACCCCGCTGTACAGCAGAGCCACCTAGGACTCGGATCCCACAGCTCCACCAGCAAAGCACAGAAACAGCGACGGCCGCCATCCAGCGCCGCATGTGAACTGGTGCTAAAGGATCACCTGTTCACAGCTTCTCAGGAACTCCAACTGAGATGTGGTAGGAATTAAAACCCTGTGCAGACTACTGCTAATTTGAGTAAAGAGCACCTGTGCCACATGGGGAGGAGTGCTGACTTAGTATGGGGGAGAAAGACTATAGAGCAATTAAATCATGGTTTGTAGAGTGAAACTAAATCGCACCTCCTCATTCCTATACTATTGACTAATGTATGTAATAAGCAGCATTTCTTTTTGTCTCTCATTGTCTCTTTATAGTGCACAGCAAATGATTGATAGCATCGCTGTATAGCCATGTTTTATCATAAGAAATGCTGATAATTGAAAACAGTTGTATATCAGAAGCATAGGAATGAGGATGTGCGATTTAGAGATTCTCTCTACATATCCATACAATTGATGCTATAAACTTCTTTTCCCCCCTCCCCTGAATCAGCACTCCTCCCCATGTGGCTTAGGTACTTTTTAATTAGCAGAAGTCTGCAAAGGGTCTATAAATTCCTACCACATCTCAGTTGGAGTTCCTGAGAGGCTGTGAACAGGTGAGCCATTTGCACCAGTTCACATGCGGCGCTGGACGGCGGCCGTCTCTGCTTCTGTGCCGTGCTGGTGGAGTGATGTGAGGCCACATGGGCCCCGGATCCCTGTACAGTGGGGCTGCTGTGCGGCTGCTGGATCCCATTGCCTGCTGGAGCGGTGTGGAGGCGTGGTGGTCGCCGCACGGCTCTGCGCCATGGTTAGAGTAGGTTCCCACTTAAACAAGAGGCAACCTTGTCGCGGTAAGTGGGCCTATGCGCTTTGATCAAACTGTATACTAATTGTCTCTTTATAGTGCACAGCAAATGATTGATAGCATCGCTGTATAGCCATGTTTTATCATAAGAAATGCTGATAATTGAAAACAGTTGTATATCAGAAGCATAGGTATGAGGATGTGCGATTTAGAGATTCTCTCTACATATCCATACAATTGGAAAAGTTGCTGCTTAAGTTTTTATCATAGCAATTTGCATATACTCCAGAATGTTATGAAGAGTGATCAGATGAATTGCATAGTCCTTCTTTGCCATGAAAATTAACTTAATCCCAAAAAAACCTTTCCACTGCATTTCATTGCTCTCATTAAAGGACCTGCTGAGATCATTTCAGTAATCGTCTTGTTAACTCAGGTGAGAATGTTGACGAGCACAAGGCTGGAAATCATTATGTCAGGCTGATTGGGTTAAAATGGCAGACTTGACATGTTAAAAGGAGGGTGATGCTTGAAATCATTGTTCTTCCATTGTTAACCATGGTGACCTGCAAATAAATGCGTGCAGCCATCATTGCGTTGCATAAAAATGGCTTCACAGGCAAGGATATTGTGGCTACTAAGATTGCACCTCAATCAACAATTTATAGGATCAGCAAGAACTTCAAGGAAAGAGGTTCAAATCTTGTTAAGAAGGCTTCAGGGCGTCCAAGAAAGTCCAGCAAGCGCCAGGATCGTCTCCTAAAGAGGATTCAGCTGCGGGATCGGAGTGCCACCAGTGCAGAGCTTTCTCAGGAATGGCAGCAGGCAGGTGTGAGCGCATCTGCACGCACAGTGAGGCGAAGACTTTTGGAAGATGGCCTGGTGTCAAGAAGGCCAGCAAAGAAGCCACTTTTCTCCAAAAAAAACATCAGGGACAGATTGATCTTCTGCAGAAAGTTTGGTGAATGGACTGCTGAGGACTGGGGCAAAGTCACTATGAAGCCTCTTTCCGATTGTTTGGGGCAATTGGAAAAAGGCTTGTCCGGAGAAGAAAAGGTGAGCGCTACCATCAGTCCTGTGTCATGCCAACAGTAAAGCATCCTGAGACCATTCATGTGTGGGGTTGCTTCTCATCCAAGGGAGTGGGCTCACTCACAATTTTGCCCAAAAACCCAGCCATGAATAAAGAATGGTACCAAAACACCCTCCAACAGCAACTTCTTCCAACAATCCAACAACAGTTTGGTGAAGAACAATGCATTTTCCAGCACGATGGAGCACCGTGCCATAAGGCAAAAGTGATAACTAAGTGGCTCGGGGACCAAAACGTTGACATTTTGGGTCCATGGCCTGGAAACTCCCCAGATCTTAATCCCATTGAGAACTTGTGGTCAATCCTTAAGAGGCGGGTGGACAAACAAAAACCCACTAATTCTGACAAACTCCAAGAAGTGATTATGAAAGAATGGGTTGCTATCAGTCAGGAATTGGCCCAGAAGTTGATTGAGAGCATGCCCAGTCGAATTGCAGAGGTCCTGAATAAGAAGGGCCAACACTGCAAATACTGACTCTTTGCATAAATGTCATGTATTTGTCGATAAAAGCCTTTGAAACTTATGAAGTGCGTGTAATTATATTTCACTACATCACAGAAACAACTGAAACAAAGATCTAAAAGCAGTTTAGCAGCAAACTTTGTGAAAACTAATATTTTTATCATTCTCAAAACTTTTGGCCACGACTGTACGTTTTTAGCTGAATCTACTGAATCAAAATGATTACATACATATGATCACATTATGTATGGCTAAATCGCAGTATAGGGATTATAAGTACACAAAAAAAAAAAAAACTGTTTAGTGGGGTGAAAGAAGCCCTTTAAAGTAGAGATGGGACGGGGGATTCGTCGAATCCACGAATCCCTCGAATCCCAACGTAATTTACCGGATACGAATCCGACGAATCCTGGTGGTGCCCAGACTGGTGGTGGCGGCGGCAGGGCACTCTAGAAGATGAGCGCTTCGCTGCTGCGACAGGGTAAGGAGAGGCGTTTCCTTTCCCTGTTCCTCTGATAGGCTGCGGGCCTTGTGCCGGCAGTCTATCAGAGGCCGGTGCAGGCGGCGCGATGACGTCATCACGCCACCTGAGCCGTACAGCGCGGGACACAGGCCAGAAGAGGCCTGCATCGCAGCGGAGGTGAGTAAAAGTGTTTTTTTTTTTTTTTATCTGTTACTGGCACATTGGCGAGGGGGAGAGGTGAGAGGCACTATGATACTACTGGCACATTGGGGGGCGGGAAGCACTATGATACTGGCACATTATGGGGGGAGATGGCACTATGATACTACTGGCACATTGGGGGGGGAGGCACTATGATACTGGCACATTATGGGGGGAGATGGCACTGATACTACTGACACATTGGGGGGGGAGGCACTATGATACTGGCACATTATGAGGGGAGATGGCACTATGATACTGGCACATTATGGGGGAGATGGCACTATGATACTGACATTATGGGGGGAGGGGGCACTATAATACTGGCACATTATGGGGGAGATGGCACTATGATACTGGCACATTATGGGGGGAGGTGGCATTATAATACTGGCACATTATGGGGGAGATGGCACTATGATACTGGCACATTATGGGGGGAGATGGCACTATGATACTGGCACATTATGGGGGGAGGTGGCACTATAATACTGGAGCAGAAGTGGAGAAAAGAAAAAAGAGGGAGGTTATCCAAAAGCTACAAGGGACTGTGCTTTGTCCCTGAAGAGAAGGATAGAGAAGGGGCACCACCAGGACCGTACGATGGAGGGGTTGGAAAAAAGGACACAGTAGGATGAAGAGGCAGCTCTGGTGTGGGATAAAACCAAACACCACAGAGAAGTCGAGATAAATCAGTGAAGGGTAGGGAGCAGGGGGTAGTCACCCACCCCGAGTATCACACCGGTCACTGTGAAAATATATGCGGTTGAGCGCCAAACTCCCAAATGACAGAATAAAAGTAAGTGATGGTGTTGGATAATCGTTAACGGTATCAAAAATCACCAAACTCAGGTGCTATAGACTGATAGGTAGAGCACAGTCGAGGGTAGGTAAAAGGTAACAGGAATAAGATGATATTCGTAATATTATTATTAGGTCAAATCGGGCAGCACTAAAACTGAATAAGATATAGATGCATACAACGAAGTATATTCTTCAAGAATGTAAAAAATATATATAAATATATATAGAGACAATAATAAAAATAAAATTAAAATCATTGATAAAAATCCACTCACTTCACAGGGGGGTCGCCACCAGGATAAACTCAAGACACCTGTGGCAAGTCACCCCCCTAAGCCGGGATCGCGTATAAGTTGTTAGAGGTTGACGTCTACGACCCGGGTGTACAGCCTGGTTGGTAAAGCAGCAGACAAATCCAAAGGTGCGTAATCAATCCTCTTTATTGGTATAATGTACGGCTCAACGCGTTTCAGGGGTCATAATACCCCTTTCATCAGGAGCAGGAGCACATTATGGGGGAGATGGCACTATGATACTGGCACATTATGGGGGGAGGTGGCACTATAATACTGGCACATTATGGGGGAGATGGCACTATAATACTGGCACATTATGGGGGGAGGTGGCACTATAATACTGGCACATTATGGGGGGAAATGGCACTATGATACTGGCACATTGGGGGAGATGGCACTATGATACTGGCACATTATGGGGGGAGGTGGCACTATAATACTGGCACATTATGGGGGGAAATGGCACTATGATACTGGCACATTGGGGGAGATGGCACTATGATACTGGCACATTGGGGGGGAGATGGCACTATGATACTGGCACATTATGGGGGGAGATGGCACTATAATACTGGCACATGGGGGGGAGGAGAGAGGCACTCCGCACTTGATACTGGCACATGGGGGGAGGAGAGAGGCATTTGATACTGGCACATGATTAGGGGGGCATCTATGGGGACAATTACTGGCACATTATTGGGTGGCACTGTAGGGCCACTTCTTATTGGCACATTATTGGGGGGCACTATGGGGGCATCTACTGAGGCCACAAAGAAGGGGTATTTTATATGGGGGGCTCTGTGTGGTACTAGTATTATCAGGGGTATTATCTGTTTCTGCAGTATAGTATTGGGGGTGTTAGGATGATTTGTCCAGAAGATAGGATTTTTTTTTGTCACACTGCAGAGACGAAAAATGGCTGAAAAATGGTGGTCTGGTCTGAAGGTATGAAAGGAGAAGATGAGGAAAGAGAACATCTACATCAAAGGAGACGTCACTGGATGTAAGAGGTATGTGGCGCTGTATTACCCTGTATGTTCTGTAGTGATAGGAGCAGGGGCGTAACGATCGCGGTCATGTAGGGTGCGACCGTGACTGGGAGGTAGAGGTTCAGACAAACTGACGCGGTCTGACTTTGTTTATTACACCGTTCACACAATTATGTACAGGATTCGTAGGATTCGAGATTCAAAAGATTCAATATATTCGACAACCTATTCGGATTTGAAAAAAATTGGATTCGTCCCACCTCTACTTTAAAGCAAACTCAGCAAGGGACAAAAAAAGAACACCAATCCTCCTGATTCTCTGCCACAAAACAGCGCAGATATGTCTCCAGATTCTGATTGACACGTTCGGTCTGGCCATTCGACTGCGGGTGAAAAGCAGAAGAGAACGACAACCGAACCCCCAAGCGAGAACAGAAGGCCTTCCAGAATCTGGAAACAAACTGCGTGCCCCTATCAGAAACTATGTCTGAAGGAATGCCATGCAATTTGACAATGTGATCAACAAATGCTTGCGCCAGCATTTTAGCATTGGGTAACCCAGGAAAGGGAATGAAATGCGCCATTTTGCTAAAACGGTCCACTACTACCAGAATCACAGTCTTCCCCGAGGAACGAGGCAGGTCCGTAATAAGGTCCATGGACAGATGCGTCCAAGGACGAGAAGGAATGGGTAATGGGAGGAGAGAACCCGATGGCCGTGAATAAGGGACCTTGGCACGAGCGCAGGTCTCGCAGGCTGCCACAAAACCCTCAACCGTCTTACGAAGAGCCGGCCACCAGAATCTCCGAGCAATGAGATCCACTGTGGCTCTACTCCCCGGGTGCCCAGCAAGGACAGTATCGTGGTGCTCCTTAAAAACCTTGTGTCGTAAAGCGAGAGACACAAACAACCTCCCAGGAGGACAAAGCCTCTGCCTGGGCTGCCTGAACCTCTGCCTCCAAATCAGGATAAAGAGCAGAGACGACCACCCCTTCAGCCAAAATGGGACCGGGTCTTCAAAATTCCCCCCTCCCGGAAAACAACGTGACAGGGCATCCGCCTTCACATTTTTAACCCCAGGGCGGAACGTGACAACAAAATTAAACCTAGAAAAGAATAAAGACCATCTGGCCTGTCTCAGGTTCAGACGCTTGGCTGATTCCAAGTAGGCCAGATTCTTATGGTCGGTAAACACGGTAATAGGGTGTCTGGCTCCCTCTAGCCAATGGCGCCATTCCTCAAAATCTAATTTGATGGCCAACAACTCCCTATCTCCCACATCGTAATTTCTCTCTGCAGAGGAGAGTTTCCTTGAGAAAAAGGCACACGGTCGCCATTTGGCAGAAGAGGGACCCTGAGACAAGACCGCACCCACACCCACCTCAGAAGCGTCCACCTCAACAATAAAAGGTAGAGAGACATCAGGTTGTACCAAGATTGGAGTGGAAGCAAAACTCTTTGATACTAGAAAAGGCCTTAAGCGCATCTACCGACCAGGAGGAGAAATCTACCCCCTTTTTAGTCATATCAGTGAGTGGCTTAACAACAGAGGAATAATTCAAAATGAACTTCCTGTAATAATTGGCAAAACCCAAAAACCGCATCAGCGCCTTCTGATTCTCAGGAAGCTCCCAATCAAGCACAGCGCAGACCTTCTCTGGGTCAATGCGAAAACCAGAAGCGGAGAGAAGAAAACCCAGAAATTGAATTTCTGGAACCGCAAACACACATTTTTCCAGTTTAGCGTACAATTTATTCTCCCGCAGAATGAGCAAGACCTGACGTAGGTGGTCCCTATGAGTTTTGAAATCAGGAGAAAAAATCTAAATGTCATCTAGATACACCAGTACAAATTTCCCCATTAAATGATAAAAATTGCTGTTCACAAAATGTTGGAAGACGGCTGGAGCATTCATCAAACCAAAGGGCATAACCAAAATTTCGAAATAGCCCTCAGGGGTATTGAAGGCCGTCTTCCATTCGTCCCCTTCCCTGACCCTGACTAGGTTGTATGCCCCTCTTAAATCCAACTTAGAAAAAACTTTAGCCCCAACAATCTGGTTAAACAGGTCCGGGATCAGAGGAAGAAGATAAGGGTCACGAATTGTGATACAGTTCAGCTCCCTGAAATCCAGACATGGTCTTAAAGAACCATCTTTTTTCTTAACAAAAAAAAACAGCGGCAACAGATGACTTCGAGGGTCGGATGTGTCCCTTCCTCAGGCTCTCAGAGATATAAGTACGCATAGCGACTCTTTCAGGTTGGGAGAGATTATATAAACGTGATTTTGGCAGCTTGGCGCCAGGGGCGTAACTAGAAGTGACTGGGCCCCACAGCAAATATTTGTAAGGGCCCCCCAGCGCGCTTCGCACCTCCCTCCTCCTGTGTAAACCCCACTCCTTTGGCACAGTGTATAGGTATACGGTATATTGTGGGGCACAGTGTAGCGGTATACTGTATATTGTGTGGCACAGTGAAGCGGTATACTGTATATTGTGGGGCACAGTGTAGGCTATATGTGTATAACATAAACATATTTCTAATGAAAACTTACAGTTACTTGACCCTTGGGGATCTCGGACACCACTTCAACACTTGGCCGGGGGGCTCGGCGGAGCTGATGTTGTGCTTTATCCTAATGAGAAAGATTTCATAATAAGGAATTGGAGAAGGGGCAGAGGAATAGCAGAGCAGGGAGAGGCTGGTGCTGCTACTAGGGGGTCATACCATGGGGGAGTAATAAAGTCCACTATAATGCCCCCCCCAGTAGTAATAATTCTCCTTATAATGTGACAGTGCAAAAATACCCCGTTGTAATGCCCCCAGGTGAGCTAATGTCCCCATAGTGCCCCCATAGTGCCCCCATAATGTCCTAGTATAAAATACCCCTATATAGTGCCCCCAGTAAATTCCCCCATAGTGCTCTTCTCCCCCCTTCCTGCTAGTGCCCCCCATAATGTACCAGTATAAAATGCCCCATATATAGTGCCCCAGTAGATGCCCCTCAGTGTCCGGCCTCTGATAGGCTGCCGGCCTAGTGTCCCCCATAATGCCCCCCAATAATGTGCCAGTAAGTGTCCCATAGATGCCCCCCCATCATGTGCCAGTATCAAGTGCCTCTCTCCTCCCCCCACATGTCCCAGTATCATAGTGCCATCCCCCCCAATGTGCCAGTATCAAGTGCCTCTCTCCTTCCCACCCCCATGTGCCAGTATCATAGTGCCAAACCCCCCCATGTGCCAGTATCAAGTGCCTCTCTCTCCTCCCCCCATGTCCCAGTATCATAGTGCCATCTCCCCCCCCCACAAAAAAGTGCCAGTATCAAGTGCCTCTCTCCCTCCCCGCCCCATGTGCCAGTATCAGGTGCCAACCCCTCTCCCCCCCCATGTGCCAGTATCAAGTGCCTCCCCCCCCATGTGCCAGTATCAGGTGCCAACCCCCCTCCCCCCAGGTGCCAGTATCAGGTGCCTCTCTCCCCCCCCATGTGCCAGTATCAGGTGCCAACCCCCCTCCCCCCCCATGTCCCAGTATCATAGTGCCATCTCCCCCCCCCACAAAAAAAGTGCCAGTATCAAGTGCCTCTCTCCCCCCCCATGTGCCAGTATCAGGTGCCTCTCTCCCCCCCATGTGCCAGTATCAGGTGCCAACCCGCCCTCCCCCCAGGTGCCAGTATCAGGTGCCAACCCCTCCCCCCCCATGTGCCAGTATCAGGTGCCTCTCTCCTTCCCACCCCCCATGTGCCAGTATCAGGTGCCAACCCCCCCTCACCCCCAGGTGCCAGTATCAGGTGCCAACCCCCCTCCCCCCATGTGCCAGTATCAAGTGCCTCCCGCTCCCCCCATGGCAGTAACAGTCGGTGTAACGGATCACCTGGCACCCCCGACTGGGTACCTCCGTTGACAGATGCTCCTAGCGTTTTCCTGAGGCTTCCAAGCCCTCTGGCAGACACCACCATCACCGAACCGAAGAAGCAGATACCACCACCATCACCTCCCCCCAAGAATGAGACGACACTTCACTTTTAGGGTTAAAACAGGAACTCCCTGTACTTCACGTACAGCCTCTTTTATTCACAAACCAAAAACATAGTACTGCCCACAGGGTTTTGAAATACAACCAATCAGTAATTTACAACACATACAATGTAAGTACAGCAACCAATCGTTCACGCCCCCAGAGGACCAGAAGGGAGACTGCGACACAGGACAGATACAACACATCCCCACAATGCATCATGGTTTCCTCCTCTCTGTCCCGGAGACAACCGAGGAGCAATCCAATTATCTCTCAGGACAAAGGGAAATCGCCAATACACATGTGGATACAACAGGACAGACAATTTAAACCATTTAAACACACAATGGGACAATGGCACAATAGAAACACACCCAGCATTTTCCTCCCAAGCTGACAAGTTACACTTATTATAAATTGTTACAACTTTGTGAGTTTACATTGTCCATACATATAACTTACATCAATTTAAACAGTATAACTTGGGGACAAACCTATCCAAAATTCACTTGAATAGGTTCAGGGGTTTAAAAGTTAGTATGGGCCATAATCCTGAGGCAAGAGGCTGGTGAACAGGCCTCTCCAAAACCCAGTGGCGAGGTTGGTTTCGCCACAGTCGGGTATTAAAAAAATAAAATAAACATTCTACTTACCTCCATGTCAGCGATGCGATGCAGCCTCTTCCTGTGTCCCACCCTGTATGTCCATATATGAAGTCAGTGCTTGTATTTCAGAAAAGTCTCTGCTGGGATTCGAACCCACGACCTTCTGTATCAGAGGCAAAGCATCTAACCACAAGACCATAAGAGCTGACTTGCTGCTGACTGAAAAAATATGAGACTTCTACTGTTATAGCTGGCTAAGTGTACATCTATACACATGACAGCTGCTCATATATAGAGATATAGCAGAGCTGAGTGTGCTGGGACAGCTGTCATATAGAGATATAGCAGTGCTGGGTGTGTTGGGGCAGCTGTCATGTGTATAGATGTACACTTAGCCAGCTATAACAGTAGAAGTCTCATATTTTTTCAATCAGTTTTAATGCAGCCTTTATGGTTGTGTGGATAAATGCTTTGCCTCTGATACACTGATACATTGGAGATTGTGGGTTCGAATCCCAGACACTTTAGGAGACCGTAAGATTAGATCACATTAGCGAGGGGGCCTGGTCAGCCGCTGCTGCTGTGAAGAGGCCCTGAACATTAAGATATTTAACTAACTTGAAAATAAACTGTCACGGGCCCCGAAGCAGCTGCTTCCCCGGTAGTTACGCCACTGCTTAGCGCCTGGGATGAGATTAATAGGGCAATCGTACTCCCGGACACCACTCTCTGAAAACACATCCGAAAATTCAGAGAGAACAGATGGTACAGTCTTGGTAGAAACCTCTGAAAGAGACGCCGTGAGGCAATTCTCTCTGCAAAAGTCACTCCAACCATTTGCTTGCCAATCAATGGTGGGGTTATGTTTAGTGAGCCAGGGTAGCCCCAACACTAGAGGAGTAGGTAATCTGCTTAGGACGAAACATGACATATCCTCAACATGAGCATCACCCACAGTCAAACGGATATTGTGAACTATGCCCTTTAACGATCTTTGAGAAAGTGGAGCGGAATCGATAGCAAAAACAGGTATATCCTTTCCCAAAGTGCATACCTGGAAACCATGTGTTATAGCAAATTGATTATCAATGAGATTGACAGCTGCTCCACTATCTACAAAAATCTCACAAACAATGTTCTTGCCATCTATCGCCACCCTGGCAGGTAGGACAAAACGGGAACTACAAGCAAACGGCAAACCTTCAATTTCCGCATCAACCTTGCCAATAGTAACAGATGGAAAGTTTTTAGAGGGTTTTTTCTTTTTGCTTCTTTATTACCCTCAGAAAACTCCCTGAATCTCCTAGAGGGGCAAACATTTGCCAAATGATTTATACCTCCACAACAGAAACAAACCCTCCTCTGAGAGCTGAATCCTCTACTATCAGAGGCAAGCAAACCCAGCTGCATGGCCTCTTGCTCAGAGTGGATTGAGAGAGACTGAGGCCCCTGCGCACTGAATGAGACCGCCCCACTGTCCTTGGACTGAATATGACAGGAAGGAGTGATCTCTCCTCTCTCTCTAAGACGCCTGTCAATACGAACAGCTCGAGACATGGCAGTCTCCAAGGAGGCAGGTCTCTCATGAAAGGCAAATGCATCTTTCAATCCCTCCGAAAGACCATGGCAAAATTGACTTCGGAGTGCAGCATCATTCCAACCAGTATCAGCTGCCCATCTCCGAAATTCTGAACAATATATCTCTGCGGACTGTTTATCCTGGCATAAAAGACGCAGTTTAGATTCAGCCAGAGCAATACGATCCGGGTCATCATATATCTGCCCCAGGGCTACAAAAAATTCATCCACCGGCAGCGAAAGGGCCCAAGACTGAGCGTTATCCCTGAGCAGCGAGATGATGATCCCCACCCTCTGCTCCTCATCACCAGAGGAATGGGGAAGTAGGCGAAAATTGAGTTTGCAGGCCTCTCTAAAACGAACAAAATTCTCACTACCCCCGGAGAACATATACGGAAGCGAGATCTTAGGCTCGGAACAAACTCCATGAACGCAATCAGAACCGGTCACCTGAAACTGAGACACAGTTTTATGTAGATCTGCTACCTCCAGTGAAAGACCCTTCATGCGGTCAATCAAGGCTGAAACCGGATCCATGCTTAAGACGGTTATGGCGGTTTATAATGTCACGGATGGTGTTGCAGAAAACTGGAAGTTATAAATAAACATCCGACTGACTTGATCCCAAACTAAGGAACATATGGGTAAGCCCTATAAAACCCCTAGAGCTCGCCCTGACTGCTATGCCCATGCAAAGCTCTTTGTGATAGAGAATTGCATGCCCCCGTAACTAGACTGTGTGACACCTGAAAACCCTATAATAGTGAGGGGACACGACCACCAGCTCCCTGCACTTAATACGGAGGGAGTCAGGGTCACCTAGAATCAATCCAGAACGGAAACACAAATAAAGGAAAATACTTATCTGAGAAACCAGCAGTTGTAGCCTCTAGCAGTGAACACAATGCAGGAAGTAGTATAAACCGCAAAGTGAGGCAGTATGGGAGGGAATATAAAGGGAGGCAATCAGTGTAAATAGATGACAGCTGGGAGAAGGAAAAGAGATGGCAAAGTGAAACCAAAACAAAGAACCTCATGCAAGAGGTAGAGAAGAACGTCTAACAGACCTTCTCACAGAACTGGCGGTGACAATTCCACTAGCAGGACATTTAGGTATCAGAAAGACCCACAAACCTGTTCAGAACCATTTTTACTGGCCCACGATGTGAAAGGACATAACCAAATACTGCCGATCGTCTACCTCTTGCCAAAGGGTTAAAAAGGCTGGGGGTACCCGCAAAGCTCCTTTGCAGCCACTGCCGGTGATCACAGAACCCTTTCAGAGGGTGGCAGTGGATATCATTGGTCCCCTCCCCATTCCTAGCAGTTCTGGCAAGCGCTACATCTCAACGGTCGTGGACTATGCCACCCGTTTTCCAGAGGCGGCAGCACTGTCTTCGCTTTGGTCTTCCATAGTAGCAGATGCCTTAATTGGGATTTTCTCTAGTGTGATTTCCCCGCCAAGATGATCTCTGATCAGGGCTCCAGCTTCATGTCGGAGCTAATAGAAGCCCTCTGTGAGAGGATGAAAATCAAGCACACCACTTCCAGCCCATATCACCCCCAAACCAACGGCTAGTGCGAATGATTCAACGGAACGTTAAAGCAAATGCTGGCAATGTTCGTAGAATCGCAGGGGAAGGACTGGGAGCCTCACCTGCCTCATTTGCTGTTCGCTTACAGAGAAGTGCCACAGGAGTCCACTGGGTTCTCACCCTTTGAACTCTTATATGGACGAGACATCCGAGGGCCTTTAAAATTGATTTGGGAGACCTGGGAGGGAAAAGGCGACCCCTCAGAAGTCTCCGTGGCTGAATATGTACTAAACTTTCGGGACAAGATGGAGTCCCTCATGGCCATGATGATGAGAAACCTCTCAAAGGCACAGGCCAAGCAAAAGGCCTGATATGACCAGTCATACCAAGCAGGTCAGAAGGTATACGCCCTACTCCCTGTAAGGCAGAACAAATTGCAGGCCGCCTGGGAAGGGCCATACACCATTCTGGAACAGGTGAACCCAGTCACTTACCTAGTGAGTCTGGGGGGTAAGCGACAGAAACTATTCCACGTGAACATGTTAAAAGCACATGAGGAGAGAGAGCAGTATGTGTTAGCAGTGTGCAGCCAGCTAGAACCAGAAGAGCCAGATCCACTGAGAGACCTGCTAGCAGAGCTACGAGAATCGGCGGAGGACTGGAACATCAACCCCCACCTCTCATACCCCCAGCAACTTCAGCTCACCGCACTCCTGAGTGCGCACAGCGCCACCTTCTCAGGACTCCCTGGCCAAACCAACCTAGACGCTCACTGAGTTGACACAGGGACCCACCAGCCCTTACGGCAGGGCTCCTATCGCACCTCACCCGAAGTGCAGGCTGAGATCAAGCGAGAAATTGAGGAAATGCTGCAGTTAGGAGTCATCCAGAAATCTGCTAGCCCATGGACCGCTCAGGTTGTTTTAGTCCCCAAAAAGGACAAGAC
The DNA here is from genome assembly GCF_905171765.1 of Bufo bufo. Lineage (NCBI taxonomy): Eukaryota > Metazoa > Chordata > Amphibia > Anura > Bufonidae > Bufo > Bufo bufo. The sequence continues at coordinate 55,957,330 of NC_053394.1, forward strand.
AACCCAGTTCTGTGTAGACTATCGGAGACTGAATGACATTATCACAACCGATGCGTATCCCATGCCTCAAATTGATGAATTGCTGGATCAGCTGGCGTCTGCCAGCTATCTGACAATCATGGACTTGAGCCGTGGGTACTGGCAGATTCCGCTTGCACCAGAGGCGAGAGCGAAGTCTGCAATTATCACCCCTTTTGGCCTCTATGAGTTTACTCGTATGCCCTTTGGGATGAAGAATGTGCCCACCACCTTTCAGCGGTCCATGGATGAACTGCTGGAAGGAACGTAAGGTTACGCAGTAGCATACCTGGATGACATTGCGGTATTCAGTCCAACCAGGGAAGATCACCTTGACCATTTGTCACAGGTATTGGGAAGACTGTCCACTTCCAATCTGACCGTTAAGCCCAACAAATGTCAGATTGCCATGACAGAGGTTCAGTACCTTGGACACAGAGTAGGCAGCCAGACCCTGAAACCTCAGATAGGGAAGGTTGATGCCATTGTGGTATGGCCGCAGCCTACTACCAAAAAACAAACACAGGCTTTTCTGGGAACGGCAGGATAATATAGGAAGTTTGTTCCGTCCTATAGTACTCTGGCTAAACCACTGACCGATGCAACGGGTAAAAAACAACCCAACAAGGTCACGTGGAACCCAGAACTAGAAGAGGCATTTCGGGCCTTGAAGGAAGCACTGGCTAGCGCTCCTGTCCTTCAAGCTCCTGACTTCTCTCGTCAGTTCATTGTACAAACTGACGCCTCAGACCACGGTATGGGAGCCGTACTTAGTCAGATGGACGCAACCGGGAATGAGCATCCTGTCATCTGCCTGAGCAGGAATCTACTTCCTCGGGAAGCTGAGTACTCCACAACCGAGAAAGAGTGCCTAGTGATTGTGTGGGCCCTACAGAAGTTACAGTCGTACCTATATGGAGGATCCTTCACAGTCATCACAGACCACAACCCCCTCAGCTGGCTGAAATGTACTGCTGGTACCAACGGAGAACTCCTTCGTTGGATCTTAGCACTCCAACAGTAATATTTCACGATCCAACATAACCCGGGAAGTCGCCATCAGAATGCTGATGGGCTTACCTGCTGTAACGAACCCAAGTAGCGAGTGGGGATTGCTTCAGTCCCATTCGTGCTGACCACTCCTTCCCCAATCTTCCAAAGGGGGGAGGTGTGACGTTTCGCAATCTCATCAATACGAAGAAACCGCGAATGCACCCGGTTTTAAAATCACAAGAGCCCTCTCCTGCACACAAAGAGTTAAAATCTTTTTTCAACCCAGAGGTAATTCACCTTGCTAGCACAGCTCAGAGATCAGAGTAAATTTAGCACTTCCGTGCCAAAAGAATCTTCCTGCCCCCATGCCAGGATACATCCATCAATCAGATATCATCATGACAAAACCTCATAAAACGTGCATCTTCCCAGTCTGTGTGGCTCCGGCATAGCAGGAGGTCTCACACCTTTAGCCTGGACAGCGAGCTTCAGAAGAAAAGGACAGATCCTTATCACACAGCTGGTTGGTACAGGAAGGAAGATGACCTAAAAGTCACCTCCAATCCACAAACTTCATATTTTTCCCATATTTTCCTCATATTTCATGGGTTAGGGAAATATGAAATGAACCATCTCTTCAGAGATTGTTTCGCTTCTTCTAACACACCTTCCTGGAAATTGACAAACAAATCGGAAATTCCCTCTCTGGGATATAAAGGTTCTCAGGCACCCTGTATTGTCTTCCAGTCATATTTGATATAAGATAATGATAAAATGGTACTGATTATAAATATGATCTCTATTTCTTAATTTGACCTACGGGTACGGAGAAACTGGCAAAGCCAAGATTCTGCCAGATTTTCTCCCTCTCAGGGCAGGAACTGCCCCTCTTCCAATTACACAAGGCTGGACTTGTACGTGTCATAGCCACTCCCAGCTACAGAGTGGGTAAAACACAGGGACACACTCAGTTCCTAGTCCTTTATCCAACATCTGACGTCGACTAACATCACGACCGCCCGCTGGACACGGGCACCCGCCATCTTGGATTATTCCTTCAAAGCTTTATCTTTTACTGGACTTTACCATGGTAATTCTGAACTTACAGACATTTTATTCCCTTACACCTCTTACCTATTGCTATCCAACCAATCTGTTCCACTGGCAGGTATATTTATCTGTCAGTTTAAATGTATATATTTTTTGTGTATAGTTTTTAGAATAAAACTAACAATTTAATCGTTCCAGTTTTGCCCTTGTTACTTGATTATCTGGTCTATGCTAAGAACTCTGTCCTCAGAAGAGACATACTACCGCATTGTTTTATTTCTATAAATTGTTAATTGGTTAGCTAGGTTGCAAATAACCATTTCTTCCCTTTAGGATTAGCTAGCCGGGGTCTCTTCGCCCCGATTCAATACGAAGAGTGGTGGCAGCAAATTAATTTGATTTCCAGCGTGAAATCAACCATTTTAATTTTACAGATTGTATCATGTATGGGCACACCAACCAATCTTAAATGTCTACTGTGCTCACAGTGGATTCACCTCCACAAGTCTCTAGTGGATAAGACCTGTATGGCAACTGTGGCATAGTACGACGGGATTGGCGGGCGGTTGTCACATGCCATTTCCCAGGAGAAGAACCCTACGACAAAACTGCTCCGACTCACACTTCTGACGCGTCAACCTCCACAATCAAAGGCTGAGACATCAGGGTGCACCAAAATTGGAGCAGAAGCAAAACATTTCTTTATTGTAGAAAAAACATTTAATGACTCTTCAGACCAGACTGAGAATCCCCACCTTTCTTGGTCATATCGGTCAAAGGCTTGACAATAGTAGATTATTCAGGATACATTTTCTGTAGTAATTAGTAAACCCCAAAAACCGCATCAGCGATTTCTGATTCTCAAGTCGATCCCAGTCCAATACTGCACGGACCTTTTTGGGATCCATACGAAAACCTGAGGAAGAAAGCAGGTAACACAGGTACTGCAGCTCCTGAACAGCAAACACACATTTTTCTAACTTAGCATATAACTTATTCTCCCAGAGGATCAGTAATACTTGTCTTAAATGATCTTGATGAGTTTCCATATCGGGACAGTAAATTAGTATGTCATCGAGGTAAATAACAACAAACCTCTCCACCAAATGATGAAAAATGTCATTGATAAAGTGCTGAAAGACCACCGGAGCATTAGTCAACCCAAAAGGGCATGACCAAGTTCTCGAAGCGGCCCTCAGGGGTATTAAAGGCTGTCTTCCATTAGTCCCCTTCGCTGATTCTTATAAGCCCCTCTTAAATCCAACTTGAAAAACACCTTCGCTCCGACTTTCTGATCGAATAAATCCGGGATCAATGGAAGGTGATAAGGATCATGGACAGTGATAAGATTTAGCTCCCGGAAGTCTAAACACGGTCTAAGGGTCCCATCTTTTTTTTAACAAAAAAAGAAGCCGGCAGCCACCGGTGACTTAGATGGTCTAATATGTCCGTTTGCCAAACTCTCAGTAATATACTCTCGCATAGCTGCTCTTTCGGGTTGGGAAAGATTATACAACCGAGACTTTGGCAATTTAGCTTGGGAATAAGGTTGACCGTACAGCCATACTCTCGGTGAGGGGGTAACTTCTGATCTCCACCCTCAGAGAATATGTCAGAAAAATCTGAAAGAAACGGGGGTAACACTTTAGTGGATACCACAGAAAGGGACGTGTCGAGACAGTTGTCTATACAGAAATCACTCCAATTACTGATCTGTCTTGCTTGCCAATCTATGGTAGGATTATGTCTGGTCAACCATGGTAAACCTAGCACTAGAGGGGCAGGCAAACCCTTCAGTACAAAACAAGAAATGGACTCAACATGGGAATCACCCACCCTCAAATGAATATCATGCACCATATGAGTCAAACACTTTTGCGAGAGAGGGGCGGAATCAATAGCAAACACAGATATCCCCTTGTTTAATGAGCTTGCTTTAAAACCATGACTCTGAACAAACTGATAGTCCACAAGGTTAACCCCTACCCCACTGTCAACAAATACTTTCAATTCAATATTTTCGGAGTCTAGCGCCACCATGGCAGGCAGGAGAAATTGGGTACTACCGGTAAAAGACAAAAATACCTTCTCCGACTCCCCACCCACACTGCCAATAGTAAGAGAAAGGAAACACAGAAAGACCTGTCAGATAGACTCACGTGCTGCAAGTCTATCCGATCTTCTCAGATCCCTCATAGGACAGGCAGTGACAGCCAGGTTTCCTGTTCTCTCAGGCAAAGTGCTATGGAGTCTTGAAGTTGTATTCAGGTTATCTCTACAGACTTTTTAGCACACACCTCCTCTATACAATATACAGTGCCTTAAAAAAGTATTCATACCCCTTAAACTTTTTCATATTTTTTCATTTTACACCCATAAACTTAAATGTATTTTATTGGGATTTTATGTGGTAGACCAACACAAAGTAGCTGTCACGGCCATGCCCATGACCGTGACTCCTTTACCGCATGCAGTTGCCTGCGGTTTTGTATGGGTGTTCAACCACGGGTGAGGGCCGCTTGTCTGTGGCCTCACTTGTGGTTGCCGCGGGCAACCAGTGTTGTATTTTGCAGTAGAGCAGCCTGAGCGTCGCTAGGCAGCTTGCTGCCCTGGCATGCGGTCACACCTAGCTACCTTTATGTTAGGTGTGTGTATGTTATGCACGTTGTATGTATTGTGTGCACTTCACATTTATGTGTCTTTCCCTTCTGTGGTATTGGAAGGGTTAATCTCCTTCCTAGTGTGTGTGTCTCACTGGGTGTGTCCGACTGTGGGGTGTGGCTTCTTGGCCTATAAAGCCTCACTGCTTTTGCAGGCCTGGAGGTTGCTTCAGCCATGCTTAGCTGAAAGCAGCCTCCTGTCTTTACTACCTGCCAGTAAGAGACACCCCTGTGGTCATAACCATTATGTCTCATTTAGTTTATTTCTAGTGATGTGTGATGTCCGTTTGATGTTTTGTTGTGATCTTGTGCAGCTATGGATCTGGGTCCCCCGGTGGGGATGCGTTTGTGATCTGCATCCTGCTAACACAGGGATCCAGTCAGCAAGGCTGTGGCAGGTAGGTGGAACTCTTTGTTCACCTGCCATATCCATAGAGCTGTTTATGTCTCCCCTTTTCCAGCAGCTTGGCCGTTGAGACTCCTGCTCCTCCGTGTCTAGGAGGAGTGGGTTGTCTTACTCAGCTCCTAGCTTAGGGCCATCTTGAGGGCTAGCAGGGACTTCTAGGTTCCGGAGCATGAGCCCTCCTACCATCAAGGTTGGCTCATGTAGCTAGGAGTCAGGGTCAGGTTAGGGATGCCTTTAGGAGGTGACCTGCTCCCTAATCCTGTCTTCATGGCCAAGCAGCCATAACATCATCGGGCTCCACACGGCTGAGGATTTTCCCCATCCTCAGCCGTGACAGTAGCAAATACGTGTGAAGTGAAAAGAAAATTATACATGGTTTTCAATTTTTTTTATAAAAATCTGGAAAGGGTAGGGTGCATTTTTATTCAGCCCCCCCTGAGTCAATACTTTGTAGGGCCACCTTTTGCTGCAATTACAGCTGCAAGTCTTTTGGGGTATGTCTCTAACTGCTTGGCACATGTAGAGACTTTGCAAAATAGCTGAAGCTCAGTCAGATTGGATGGAGAGCGTCTGTGAACAGCAATTTTCAAGTTGCTAAAAAGTCTGTGGAGATACCCGTATGCAGCTTCAAGACTCCATAGCACTTTGCCTGGGAGAACAGGTGCAGTGTCCTGAAACATACTGCTAGACACTGTAAGTGTGTTTCATGGAAATGTGCTAACTGAAATGCAAAGTAATGTCACCAATGCAATACATGAAGCTGTAAATTCCTATTAACAGGCTGGTAACCACCACTTCACATTAGTCACCACTAGGAGGTGCTGGTACATTCCCATATAAAAGGGCTAGACTCAAGAGTTAGATCTCAGTTGGAGAAGGAGTTAGGAGGAGAACAAGAGGAGTTATGAGGAAGTGTGCAGTGAGGATAGTCAGAGACTAGTCCACCATGTACAGTGGATATAAAAAGTCTACACACCCCTGTTAAAATGTCAGGTTTCTGTGAAGGAAAAAAAAATTAAACAATGATAAATCATTTCAGAACTTTTTCCACCTTTAATGTGACCTATAAACTGTACCACTCAATTGAAAAACAAACTGAAATCTTTTAGGTAGAGGGAAGAAAAAATATAAAAATAAAATAATATGGTTGCATAAGTGTGCACACCCTTAAACTAATACTTTGTTGAAGCACCTTTTGATTTTATTGCAGCACTAAGTCTTTTTTGGTATGAGTCTATCAGCATGGCACATTTTGACTTGGCAAGATTTGCCCTCTCTTCTTTGCAAAAACACTCCAAATCTGTCAGATTGCGAGGGCATCTCCTGTGCACAGCCCTCTTCAGATAACCCCACAGATTTTCAATCGGATTCAGGTCTGGGCTCTGACTGGGCCATTCCAAAACTTTAATCTTCTTCTGGTGAAGCCATTCCTTTGTTGATTTGGATGTATGCTTTGGGTCGTTGTCATGCTGAAAGATGAAGTTCTTCTTCATGTTCGGCTTTCTAGCAGAAGCCTGAAGGTTTTGTGACAATATTGACTGGTATTTGGAACTGTTCATAATTCCCTCTAGCTTAACTAAGGCCCCAGTTACAGCTGAAGAAAAACAGCCCCTTGGCATGATGCTGCCACCACCAGCTTCACTGTGGGTATGGTGTTCTTTTGGTGATGTGCAGTGTTGTTTTTGCGCCAAACATATCTTTTGGAATTATGGCCAAAAAGTTCAACCTTGGTTTCATCAGAACATAACACCTTTTCCCACATGAGCGGGTCCCATTCATTTTAATCGCAGGCGAACCTGAAAAACCTTCAGCTCATATTAGCAGGCAAGAAATAATTACTAGAAGTGCACAAATAGTCCCACAACATGGACAGTGACATACCAGATGTATTATTCGAATTTGCGATCTCCATTCATTATTTTTTTCAATGCGAAATATCGGCAATATAATTTTCGCGTACGCGCATGCGCACACCAGTTATAATTTTTTTCCAATACCGTTTGTCACTGTGTGTAGCAGTGGGAACGCAGCAAAACCGCAAACAAATGCTGCAGTACCCAAATGCACTATATAGAAAGTATATTATCGGTATACACCCCGCTTCTATCAGTTTTTTGGGGGGGCGACTGGTATATCACATCATTTATAATTATTTTTTCTAATTGCGTTTGTCACTCTGTGTAGCTGCAGAACCGCTCACCACTGCTGCACAATACAAATCCACTATAATATGCTTTCTATGTTAGAAAGTGTATTACACCACTCTGTATGTCACACCTATCGATAGCCAACCTTTACCAGTCTTTATTAGCTAGCGTTTGGTGTCACTAACAATCTGTCCCTGCTCCACAAAGCAACCTCTCCCTACACTGACAAAAGACTGAATGTAAAATGGCGGCCAGATCGGGTCTATTTATAAGGTAGGGGGTATGTCCATGGGCTGAAACTTTTCAATTGGCTGTCCTGTACCACCTGATGGATGTGTCATGGGTCAAAGTTCTTCACAATGTAAAAGAATATGGCGGTCGCAAATATCTCCATATGTTCGCATGTTTGGCGAACCGTGAATCGTGAACGAGCAAAGTTCGCCGTGAACCGACCGGCCGGCGAACCGCAAAGCCATAACTACTGAAGACTGAAGAGGGGTTTTCCTCACCAACACTCATTCACAGAGCGCTGATAAGGGATAACTTCAGAGCCAGTTTTTTTATTTGTTTTATAGAAAATTACAAATTCGCCTAATAAAATATATTACAAAAAATCCTCACTTCCCCAACACGTTAGTAAAAAATTTAATAACAGTTGCACTTTAAACTCTATTACCATCCTGAGGAAAGCAATCAGTTTAAGGGCTCATTCGGACAACTGTATAAATGGGTCCGTATCCGTTCTGCAGAATTGCCGAACGGGTGCAGCCCCCTTCATTTCAATGGGGCCGCAAAAGATGCGGACAGCACACAGTGTCCTATTCTTGTACGGCCATTTGCTGTCCGCAAAACGTGGAAAGCACACGGCCGTATCCGTGTTTTGCAGATCTGCAATTTGCGGACCGCAAAACACTATGGCTGTCTTAATGAGCCCTAATGTACAGAGGCCTAGCAAGCAGCAATGGAATGTTACTGGATGCCAGGTTAGTCCTTTGTTTATTATTTTTGTCTCTTCATTTGTAGTGATGAGCGGGAGGTGCCATATTCGATTTCGCGATATTTCGCGAATATTCGCACGAATATTCGTGTTATATTCGTCGAAATCGAATATTCGCAATTATTCCAATTATCGCGAAATTTTTTTTTCGCATATTGCGAAAATTTATCTTGATAGTATAAGGCAACGTTCCTATGCTAATGACTATGGCTAGGCTAATATGTGTATTTTACGAAATTTCGTAATATTGCTCTAACTTCGTCTCTTAGAATATTACGAATATTCTAAAAGACGAAGTTAGAGCAATATTAAGAACATTTGCAAAAGTCGAAATTGCGATGCGAGTAATATAACACGAAATAGTCGCATGAAGATTTCAACTTAGCACAGCTATATTCCATATTCTAGCCTAATATGGAATATAGCTGTGCTAAGTTAGCACTGCTATATTCCATATTAGGCTAGAATATGGAATATAGCTGTGCTAAGTTGAAATCTTCATGCGACTATTTCGTGTTATATTACTCGCATCGCAATTTCGACTTTTGCAAATGTTCTTAATATTGCTCTAACTTCGTCTTTTAGAATATTCGTAATATTCTAAAAGACGAAGTTAGAGCAATATTACGAAATTTCGTAAAATACACATAGATTGTATTTAAGCTAATATACTGCTATAGTAATAATTTTTAATAGTGTACATATTTTACAAAACTTAGGTTCAGAAGAGGCAAAAAAAAATTACAGGAAAAAAAAGGGATTATAGCACTATATTAGCTAAATTACAATCTATATGTGTATTTTACGAAATTTCTTAATATTGCTCTAACTTCGTCTTTTAGAATATTCGTAATATTCTAAGAGACGAAGTTAGAGCAATATTACGAAATTTCTAAAAGACGAAGTTAGAGCAATATTAAGAAGATTTGAAAAAGTCGAAATTGCGATGCGACTTATACAACACGAAATTTTCGCATGAAGATTTCAACTTAGCACTGCTATACTCCATATTCTAGCCTAATATGGAATATAGCTGTGCTAAGTTAGCACTGCTATATTCCATATTAGGCTAGAATATGGAGTATAGCAGTGCTAAGTTGAAATCTTCATGCGAAAATTTCGTGTTATATAATATATAACACGAAATATTCGCATGAAGATTTCAACTTAGCACTGCTATACTCCATATTCTAGCCTAATATGGAATATAGCAGTGCTAACTTAGCACAGCTATATTCCATATTAGGCTAGAATATGGAGTATAGCAGTGCTAAGTTGAAATCTTCATGCGAATATTTCGTGTTATATTACTCGCATCGCAATTGCGACTATTGCGAAATTTCGTAAAATACACATATAGATTAGATTGTAATTTAGCTAATATGGAATATAGCAGTAAGTTGAAAACGCCACTGACTGGAGCAGCCAGGAAGCCAGGAATCCAAAGGACAGGTAAGAACAATTTTAGGGAAGTGGGAAAGAAAAAAATATAATAAAAAAAAAAATAAAAAAAACGAATATTCTATTTCGCGAATATATAGAACGATATTCTAAATATTCGCGAAATCTCGAAATTGCGATATTCGAGAAAAAAATTCGCAATTCGAATATTCGCGCTCAACACTATTCATTTGTCTTTGTAGTATGTACTTACCCAAATGTCACTGTCAAGCCCTATGACCTATATTAGTGCATAATACATAGATCCATGCCTAATGTAGCGTCCACTCTACGCGTTTCTATGCTACCCTATTCAGGGCAGCCTTTCATCAGGAGCAGAGTTGTCATCACCCAGATACACATCGCTCATACACTTGGCGTTTCCTGTATACTGGGAAGAACAGGGAGCAGTGCTGCACATTGGAGACGCCACACGTGCAGCACAGAGTAGCACAGACTCCGGCTCTATGACGGCCGTGGCACGGCCGCTGAGAGCCCTTCTTTCATAGATGGAGCCACACCCAATGGGCGGAGCTATGGGCGGCAAGGGCAGACTAAGGCTCCATTCAGACATCCGTATGAATGGTCCGGATCTGTTCCGCAATTATGCGGAACGGGTGCGGACCCATTCATTTTAAATGGGGCCGGAAAAGATGCGGACAGCACTTCCGGTCCGCGGCTCCGCAAAAAACTAAACGGACAAGAATAGGCATTTTCTATTATAGTGCACATGGCCGGTGTCAGTGTTTTGCGGATCCGCAAAACACTTAGACATGTAAATGGACCCTAAGAGGCATGGTAAGACATTCCCTCAATCCACCCATCATACTGAGCAAAGCGCTCAAGTGGGCTCACAGATTCACTGGCATAACTAGCCAACTTGTAACACAAGGAATATTAGTCCAGTATATTCACTGAAGGCAATTCCAAAAGGATGTATTCTCAATAGTCTCAGAGAGAGACGCAAAACCATAATTATGGATGAAAAAATACAGCATGAGAGTGACAACAGAGGAATATAGCAGCATCACGCTAGGGATAAATGCATCGGCTAGAAAATAAAGCTGGTAATAAATAATGATATTATAAGTTACACATACTCAAAATAGCATAGTGAGGTGTATTAATAGGATGTGTACAAGGACCACTAACTGACGTACAGTGGCGGAATTACCATAATTAGATCAAACAGGTATATGAAATAAAGTCATTAAGGCCGCCTGGTTTTAATGTTTGTAGTATAAGAGTCCATTGTGTTTCTTTACGCAACAATAGATTATCCACATCACCCCCTCTAGGGGAGCCCCTCACATGCTCAATACCCTGAAATGTGATGCAATTCCTCTCTCCTGGATGACAATCCTTGACATGTTGTGCAATTGGTGTATCCTCCTGGTTAGAGATATTTGAGAGATGTTCCCATATACGCCTCCGAAATTCTCTCTTGGTCTTGCCAACATATTGTTTGAGGCAAATGCATGTAGCCACATACACTACACCAACTGTCCTACAGTTTACAAAGGACCTGATGTTCTAGGTGCGGCCTGTTACGGTACATTTTTACAAAATCACCTTTTTTAATCACCTTGCAGGCTATACAGTTGCCGCACCTGAAAGTGCCCAAAGGTTTAGTGCTCAACCAAGTGGACGCTACATTAGGCAGGGATCTATGTATTATGCACAAATATAGATCATAGGGCTTGACAGGGACATTGGGGTATGATTGGTGGCTGCATGTGCAAATTAGGGCCCTTTCACACTTGCGTTCTTTTCTTCCGGCATAGAGTTCCGTCGTCGGGGCTCTATGCCGGAAGAATCCTAATGCATTCTGAATGGAGAGAAATCCGTTCAGGATGCATCAGGATGCCTTCAGTTCCGGAACGGAACGTTTTTTGGCCGGAGAAAATACCGCAGCATGCCAAAAATCCGGAACACTTGCCGCAAGGCCGTATCCAGAATTAATGCCCATTGAAAGGAATTCATCCGGATCCGGCCTTAAGCTAAACGTCGTTTCGGCGCATTTCCGGATCCGACGTTTAGCTTTTTCTGAATGGTTACCATGGCTGCCAAGACGCTAAAGTCCTGGCAGCCATGGTAAAGTGTAGTGGGGAGCAGGGGAGCAGTATACTTACCGTCCGTGCGTCTCCCCGGGCGCTCCAGAGTGACGTCAGGGCGCCCCACGCGCATGGATGACGTGATCGCATGGATCACGTCATCCATGCGCATGGAGCGCTCTGACGTCATTCTGGAGCGCCCCGGGAGCCGCACGGACGGTAAGTATACTGCTCCCCCGCTCCCCACTACTACTATGGCAACCAGGACTTTAATAGCGTCCTGGCTGCCATAGTAACACTGAACGCATTTTGAAGACGGATCCGTCTTCAAATGCTTTCAGTTCACTTGCGTTTTTCCGGATCCGGCGTGTAATTCCGGCAAATGGAGTACACGCCGGATCCGGACAACGCAAGTGTGAAAGAGGCCTTAGACCAATCACCCCCCCCTTTCAGAGAACACTGTCATTAGCTCTGAATGACCTGTTTGATAACAGATACACATCGAGTGAATAGACTGTATCTAAGTGTTTGTGGTGGAACTGTGGAGGCAACATTGTATCTTATCTCTAGCACCACACAAAGATCTTTTTATTTATTAGTAACTATGGGGATAGTGGCTGGATATTTATACTAATAGTTCACTACCCCATTGCACTCAGCCTGAATCATTTTGTTGGCGGGTAGCCACTACAATTTTAATATTATGATAATAAATTATTTATTTTAAGCGTTCTTCTCAGGCAGTAAACCATTTATCTATTGGTAAAAGTACGCAACCCAGTATTTACTTCAGTTATTTATCTAATCAACACTTAGCAGAAACCTTTAGCTGCAGTTAATACTGCATAAGGGGGTCACACTAGATACTGAAAGCAAAGGTTCACATACTTTTACTGCTCACAGACATAAGATATTGGATCAATTCTAGCTATAGATAATTGACCGGGTCTAATATTTTTGACTCTGAGCCAGTCATGAGGGACTATAAGTGTGAGGCATTGATAAAACAGCCCAACCAGGCAATTCTGTTGCTTGATGAGAGGTAGTAAAACACTAAATACAGATAGATAGTGGATAAGGGTCAGTGAGTGTGTTTCATTAATTTGTCAATCTTTAATCTTCATCACATTTTTCCCAAATCTTTAATGATTTAAATCCTGATGCTGATAGGGTGCCGAAACCTTCTGAAACAGATGTCATGGACTTAATGTCATGCTTTGCATATGGCTTCATGCACACAGTATTACAGTCCTCAAACGGATCTGCAAAATATGTGTGAATTACGCAATTTTCTCAATCCCATTAATGGAAAGGACTATAGTTGTCCACAATATGGACAGGAATAAGACATGTTCTATAATTTGCAAAACGGCCACACGCAGTGGTGTAGCTATAGCGGTTGCAGATTTCACAATTGCGACCAGGCCCCTAAGCCCTCTTGCCAGTGGCGCACTGTCAATTACCATATTTTTCAGTTTACAAGACGCAGTGCATCTTATAAAGTGAATACTAGTGAGTACTTCCATTATGGAAGCGCTCACTAGTATGCAGGAGGCGCGTGAAGTGCTGTACTCACCCTCCCTGGTCTTCTCTGGCCCCGCACTACATACAGTACCAGGACGTACTGCGTGCGCTGTGACATGATGTTGCACGCAGTCAGGTCACAGTACAGCTCTGGCCTGGAGAAGATTAGGGAGTGTGACTGCAGGGGAGACCGTTGGACCTGCTGTCACGGCGTGGTATGGGTGGTAAACTCCACACCTAACACAGGAGGTAAAGGAAGAGGTACCAGGCCTGGAAACTAGAGAAAGGAGAAAGGTCACCTCCTAGTGAATCCCTAAACTGAGCCCTGACTACTATCAGTTTGAACAGACCTCGAATGTAGGAATGTTCATACGCAGAAACCTAGAGCCCAATCTGACCCTACAGGGCTCTGGAAATAGTGTCAGGACAAAAGATGACCTGTTACTTCCCAGCTGAAGGAACAGAAGACTCCCTCAGGCCTAATACCAATAGATAGGGGAATACAAGAAACAAGAAATAGGGAAAAAGACACTTAACTCCGAAGTACGAGCAGGAACTCAGTGGAGAACCAAACACCAGCACTTCCACAACCAGGAGGAGATATCAACCGCATAGCATGATGGGTGAGACCAGACTAAATAGAGGAGTGGGAATGACTACTAAGCTACGTACACCTGAGACAAGAGGTGTGGTCATAACCAGCAACAACACAGAAACAAGTAAAACCAAAGAGTCTGTCAGATCACATCACATGCAGCCAGTCTCTTAGATCTTCTGACCCCTGTCACGGGAGAGCCCGTGACAGTACTTCCCCGGCGATCCACTATGCTGGCGATCTGAAATTCCAGATTACCGTCCACCATGACAGGATCCACCAAATAGATGACAAGAGGAAAATCATTCCTTTTCAGGTATACCAGAAATCTCTGTACCAGAAAATGTACCAAATTGCGGGTGGAACCCATATGCCCCACAAAACAGCGACTTATCAGTGGACTCCTGTCTACGGTTATTTATGGCAAACTCGGCTAAAGACAAAAATGAAGACCACTCCTCCTGGTTCTCCGAGACAAAACATCTCAAATAAGTCTCCAAATTCTGATTAGTGTGTTCAGTCTGTCCGTTCGACTGAGGATGAAAAGCCGAAGAGAAGGACAATTGTACCCCCAGATGAGTATAGAACGCCTTCCAGAATTTGGAAATCAGAAGCAATACCATGCAATTTCATGATGTTATCGACAAACACTTGTGCAAGAGTTTTAGCATTAGATAGACCTGGCAATGCTATAAAGTACGCAATCTTACTAAAGCGATCAACAACCACCAAAATCACAGTTTTTCATGAAGAATTAGGTAAATCTGTGATAAAATCCATGGATAAATGAGTCCAAGGTCGGGATGGGATGGGCAATGGAAGCAAAAAAAATCCAGAAGGCCGAGTATGTGTCTCCTTAACACGTGCACAAGTTCTACAAGCAGACACAAAATAGTGCTCAACACACTTACGCAACCCCTGCCACCAGAATCTGCGAGAGATGAGATCAACAGTGGATCTGCTCCCAGGATGTCCTGTGAGAACCGTACAGTGATGTTCCTCGAACACCTTGTGACATAATTCAGAAGGAACAAACAACTTTCCCGGAGGACAAGAATCCGGTGCATCTCCCTGGGCCTCCACACCTCTGCCTCAAGGTCGGGATATAGGGTGTATATAACTACCCCTTAAGACAATATCGGACCAGGATCTTCTGAATCACCCCCCCCCCCAGGAATGCTACGCGACAAAGCATCAGCCTTGATGTTCTTAACCCCAGGGTGATAGGTGACGATGAAATAAAATCTGTTAAAAAACAACGACCATCTGGTCTGCTTTGGGTTCAGTTGTTTAGCCGACTCCAGGTAGGCCAGGTTTTTGTGATCAGTAAGCACAGTAATAGGATGGATTGCTCCTTCCAACCAATGACTCCACTCCTTAAAAGCCAACTTTATGGCCAGCAACTCTTTATTACCCACTGTAATGCAAGGCACCAACGAAACAGACCAGTGAGGGTGAAGTAAAAGGGGTTTATTAACAAAATAAAGAAAGTTCAGGTAAATTTCACTGGGCAAACAAAAAACAAAGGAAAGCCAGGAGTAGTCCCGATCCGTGCATAAGTCTCTGTGAATCTTGCCAGGTAAACGGATGCGTCACGGAAAGTCCCGGGTCCTGGGTCCCAGCAAACTTCAATCAGTAGCTAACAGTACTGACCTGCACCTGGATAAGGAAGGATAACAGTGGGCACTGACCGACCTGGGAGGCCACCTTTTATGTGCCTGCTAACAAATCCCAGGGCGCCAAGTGTCCACTCCCCATAGGTCATGATCCTGCCCTACACCTGTGTACAAGGCTTTGGTCGGTCATTAGTCAATTAGTCCAATGCCGGCCCCCTAATCTGCTTTGAACTTGCGGCCAGGTGCTATTCCCTTTGCTGGTCGGCGAAGCGCATAAGAAGCGCGACCGCGTATCCTCTTGCAAACCCGTTTTCGAACGTAAATGCGGATGCACGACAAGCTCTGCGAGAGTGTGCGAGCGTGTCGACATGGACACTGGAGTGCGAGACAGGTGAGGCTCTTACACCCACATCATAATTCCTTTCTGCCGTCGAGAGTTTCTTAGAGAAGAATGCACATGGGCGCCTTTTACTAGGTGAAGGACCCTGCGACAAGACTGCTCCTACCCCTACCTCGGATGCGTCAACCTCCACAATGAATGGCTGTGACACATCCGGTTGCACCAGTATAGGAGCAGAAGCAAAACATTCCTTCTCCGCAGAAAAAGCTTGTAATGCCACATCAGACCAGACTGAGACATCGAAACCTTTCCTAGTGTCCGTTAAAGGTTTAACCACAGTGAAGTAGTTCAAAATAAATTTACGGTAGTAATTGGGAACCCCAAAAACCGAATAAGTGCTTTCTGATTTTTGGGTCGATCCCAATCCAACACAGCACGGACCTTCTCTGGATCCATACGAAAACCAGAAGATGAGTAGGTAACCCAGGAATTGCACTTCCTGAACTGCAAATACACACTTCTTCATCTTAGCATACAATTTATTCTCTCTTAGGATCTGTAACACCTGTCTCACATGATCGTGATGAGTCTCCATATCTGGAGAATAAATTAGTATGTCATCTAGATACACAACAAACCTCCCCACCAGATGATGAAAGATATCATTAACAAAATGCTGGAAAACCGCAGAAGCATTAGTTAACCTAAACGGCATGACCAGACTCAAAATGACTCTCTGGGGTATTAAACGCCGTCTTCCATTCATCCCCTTCCTTGATCCTGACCAGATTATATGCCCCCCTTAGGTCCAACTTGGAGAACACCTTGGCACCAACAATCTGGTTAAACAAGTCAGGAATCAAAGGAAGGGGGTACGGATCATGGACGGTAATCGGATTGAGCTCACGGAAGTCCAGACATGACCTAAAAGTTCCGTCTTTCTTCTTTACAAAGAAAAACCCTGCTGCCACTGGGCACTTGGAAGGTCAAATATGTCCCTTAGCCAAACTCTCGGCAATATACTCTCACATGGCCACTCTTTTGCGTTAAGAAAGGTTATATAACCTAGATTTGGGCAACTTTGCTCTGGGAATAAGATTGATAGGACAATCATATTCCCGGTGTGGGGGTAAACCCTGGCAATCACTCTCAGAAAATACATCAGAAAAAAATCTGAAATGAAAGAGGGAACTGCTTTAGTGGTCAAGACAGAAAGAGATGTATTAAGACAGTTGTCCATGCAATAATCACTCCAATCGAGAATCTGTCTCACTTTCCAGTCAATGGTAGGATTATGTTTGCTCAACCATGGTAAACCCAGAACCAACGGAGTAGGCAGACCCTCCAGTAGAGATGTCGCGAACATAAAATTTTCCGTTCGCGAACGGCGAATGCAAATTTCCGCAAATGTTCGCGAACGAGCGAATCGGGCGAACCGCCATAGACTTCAATAGGCAGGCGAATTTTAAAACCCACAGGGACTCTTTCTGGCCACAATAGTGATGTAAAAGTTGTTTCAAGGGGACTAACGACTGGACTGTGGCATGCCGGAGGGGGTTCCATGGCAAAACTCCCATGGAAAATTACGTAGTTGACGTAGAGTCGGGTTTTAATCCATAAAGGGCATAAATCACCTAACATTCCTAAATTGTTTGGACTAACGTGCTTTAAAACATCCAGTGTGTGTATACGATAAGGTATGATGTTGTATCGATCAGGTAGTGTAAGGGTTACGCCCGCTTCACAGTGACAGACCAAACTCCCCGTTTAACGCACCGCAAACAACCGCAAACAGTCCATTTGCACAACCGCAAACTCCCCATTTGCACAAGGTTGGATACCAAGCTAGCCATGTCCCGTTCCTTGTCCTCACTGACGTCATTGAAGGTCTCTTCCTCCACCCAGCCACGTACAACACCAAGGGTCCCCGAAAGGTGACAACAAGCCCCCTGGGACACCTGCTGTGGTTGGTCTTCCACCTCCTCAAAGCCACCTTCCTCCTCTGACTCCTCTTCTTCAGACTCCTCTCTCTGCGTTGCCGCAGGTCCAGCAATCGACGACGACAAGGCTGCTTCTGGTGGTGATGGTGACCACAACTCTTCCTCTTCATGCTCATCTACGGCCTGATCCAGCACTCTTCGCAGGGCACGCTCCAGAAAAAACGCATATGGGATGAGGTCGATGATGTTGCCTTGGGTTTGACTGCCCAGGTTTGTCACCTCCGCAAAAGGACGCATGAGCCTACAGCCATTGTGCATGAGCATTCAGTAACGCGGCCAAAAAATACCCAGCTCCGCAGAGGCTGTCCTCTTTTTTTTTTTATTAAAAAAAATCTGTTCTTAACAGTTTAATCTCTGTTTTGTCCCCTATCAAGGGCCGGTGTATGGAATAGATTTTAGGAACCGGGAGATGGAAAAAGATGCTTGGTCGGTCCTCTAACTTCCAATTTGGGGCACTGCGCGTACGCCTTGCAATGTACTGTGCCACCAGATATGAGTGGTGTGTTTAAGTAGTACTATTCCTATCAGTTTAATCCCTGTTACGTCCCCTATCAGGGGACGTGTATGGAATAGATTTTAGGAACCGGGAGATGGAAAAAGATGCTTGGTCGGTTCTCTTACTTCCAATTTGGGTCACTGCGCGTGCGCTGTGTAATGTACTGTGCAATCCCAATATGAGTGGTGTGTTTAAGTAGTACTATTCCTATCAGTTTAATCCCTGTTACGTCCCCTATCAGTGACCCAGAAAACAATGATTCTGCAGTGTGGGCCTAGTAGGCTTTAATGATCACCTTAGATGATCACAAAGAAAATTAATGTTTTTTCTATGCAAAATTATCCAGCCGATCGCTTTTGGTTTGTTCACAATGAAGCAACGACCTTATCATCTGGGGTGTGCCAACATTGCCATTGCCAACACACTCATAGAGGTGGTCGCTTCATTGTGATACGCAAGCCCCTTCACCACAACAAGGTAACGATCACGAAGGGGAATTGACACATGTATGTGCCTTTTTTTTTGTTTTGTTTTTGCGGCCACAGTGCAGCACCAGAGGCCAGAAAAATTTGGCATGTACACATGCCTGAAAAATTAGGTATTGTTGCAGCCGCTGCTGTAGCAGCGGCCAGAAAAATTGATGTTTTCCAGGCAGAAAGTGCACTAAAACATTTTGGCTTGAACCCTAGTTGGTGGCAGATAAGTCACGCAAGTCATCCGGCATGCAGAGATAAAATACAGCAGCGTGTGGACCATTTTTAGCCCAAGGCAGCTCATCTCATCACCAGGCCTTTATTAGTCAAATGTATCGCCCACTGTCAGTCCTTTCGGGATCCATTCCTCATTCATCTTAATAAAGGTGAGGTAATCTAGACTTTTTTGACCTAGGCGACTTCTCTTCTCAGTGACAATACCTTCTGCTGCACTGAAGGTCCTTTCTGACAGGACACTTGAAGCGGGGCAGGCCAGAAGTTCTATTGCTCAGGCCACAGGTCAAGCCTGCACACCCAGTAGTCAAGGGGTTCATCGCTCCTCAGAGTGTCGATATCTGCAGTTAAGGCGAGGTAGTCTGCTACCTGTCGGTCGAGTCGTTCTCTGAGGGTCGACCCCGAAGGGCTGTGGCGATGCGTAGGACTTAAAAAGCTCTGCATGTCCTCCATCAACATCACGTCTGTAAAGCGTCCTGTCCTTGCCGGCGTGGTCGTGGTCGGAGGATTACTTTCACCTCTTCCCCTGTTAGATTCCCGTTGTGCTGTGACATCACCCTTATATGCTGTGTAAAGCATACTTTTTAATTTATTTTGGAACTGCTGCATCCTTTCCGACTTGCTGTAATTCGGTAGCATTTCAGGCACTTTCTGCTTATACCGGGGGTCTAGTAGCGTGGCCACCCAGTACAGGTCGTTCTCCTTCAGCCTTTTTATACGAGGGTCCCTCAACAGGCACGACAGCATGAAAGACCCCATTTGCACAAGGTTGGATGCTGAGCTACTCATGTCCCGTTCCTCGTCCTCAGTGATCTCACTGAAAGTCTGTTCTTCCCCCCCAGCCACGTACAACACCACGGGTACCAGATAGGTGACAACGAGCACCCTGGGATGCCTGCTGTGGTTGGTCTTCCTCCTCCTCCTTAAAGCCACATTCCTCCTCTGACTCCTCTTCCTCACACTCCTCTTCCAGCGTTGCCGCAGGTCCAGCAAGTGATGCTGATAAGGCTGTTTCTGGTGGTGATGGTGACCACAACTCTTCCTCTTCACGCTCATCTCCGGCCTGATCCAGCACTCTTCGCAGGGCACGCTCCAGGAAGAAAACAAATGGGATGATGTTGCTGATGGTGCCTTCGGTGCGATTGACTAGGTTTGTCACCTGCTCAGAAGGACGCATGAGCCTACAGGCATTGCGTCCAGTAACGTGGCAAAAAAATTCCCAGCTCCGCAGAGGCTGTCCTAGCACCCCGGTCATACAAATACTCGTTGACGGCTTTTTCTTGTTGGAGCAGGCGGTCAAACATTAGGAGTGTTGAATTCCAACGTGTCGGGCTGTTGCAAATCAAGCGCCTTACTGGCATGTTGTTTCGCCGCTCGATATCTGAAAAGTGCGCCATGGCCATGTAGGAAGGCCTGAAATGGCCACACAACTTCCTGGCCTGCTTGAGGACGTCCTGTAAGCCTGGGTACTTATGCACAAAGCGTTGTACAATCAGATTCAACACATGTGCCATGCATGGCACATGTGTCAACTTGCCCAAATTCAATGCCGCCAACAAATTGCTTCCGTTGTCACACACCACTTTGCCGATCTCCAGTTGGTGCAGAGTCAGCCACTGATCCACCTGTGCGTTCAGGGCGGACAGGAGTGCTGGTCCGGTGTGACTCACTGCTTTCAGGCAAGTCAACCCCAAGACGGCGTGACACTGTCGTATCCGGCATGTGGAATAGCCCCTGGGGAGCTGGGGGGGGGGGGGGGGGGTGCCGTTGATGTGGAGCAAGACGCAGCAGCAGAAGAGGACTCAGCCGAGGAGGTTATGGAAGAGGATGGAGTAGGAGGAGTAGAGGAGGTGGCAGCAGGCCTGCCTGCAAGTCGTGGCGGTGTCACCAACTCCTCTGCAGAGCCACGCATTCCATGCTTGGCAGCCGTCATCAGGTTTACCCAATGCGCAGTGTAGGTGATATACCTGCCCTGACCGTGCTTTGCAGACCATGTACCAGTGGTCAGATGGACCCTTGCCCCAACACTGTGTGCCAGACATGCCATTACTTCCTTTTGCACAATTGAGTACAGGTTGGGGATTGCCTTTTGTGCAAAGAAATTTCGGCGGGGTACCTTCCACTGCGGTGTTCCAATAGCTACAAATTTTTGTAAGGCTTCAGACTCCACCAGCTTGTATGGTAAAAGCTGGCGGGCTAAGAGTTCCGACAAGCCAGCTGTCAGACGCCGGGCAAGGGGGTGACTTTGTGACATTGGCTTCTTACGCTCAAACATGTCCTTGACAGACACCTGACTGTGGGCAGATGAGCAGGAACTGCTCAAGGCGAGAGACGGAGTGGCGGATGGTTGAGAGGGGGCAAGGAGGACAGCAGTGGTTGACGTGGCTGAAGATGCTGGACCAGGAGGCGGATGGCGGCTTTGAGTTTGTGTGCTGCTTGTACATATGTGTTTGGCGTTTGTGATTTGAGATCATAGGCGTTTGTGATTTGAGATCATGTGCCTTCGCAAAGCAGTTGTACCTAGGTGGGTGTTGGACTTCCCACGACTCAGTTTCTTTTGGCACAGGTTGCAAATGGCATCGCTGGTGTCAGAGGCAGACACACAATAAAAATGCCACACTGCTGATCTCTGCAATGCCGTCATTCTGGTGGTGGCAACAGCATGTGTTGATTGGCGTGCTGTATGGCTGACCCCGGGTGCCGATGCATGCTGTCTGCCTGTACCACTAGCTCCTTGCGAACAACCTCCCCCTGCTTCCAACTCGTCTCCTCCTCCTCTCTGTCTCCCCATCTGAACTTTCCCCCTGTTGTTCTTCTCTTCGAGCGGGCACCCACGTGACATCCACGGACACATCGTCATCATCAATCGCTTCACTTGTATCTGACAACTCAGCAAAGGAAGCAGCAGCGGGTACAACATCATCATCATCACACCGTACGTCCATGTCTGTAATGCTGCCTGACTGAGACATATCCCTGTTATCTACATTCTCTGGCAATAATGGTTGCGCATTACTCATTTCTTCCAACTGATGTGTAAATAACTCCTCTGACAGATCAAGTGAAGCGGCTATGGTGCTAGTGTTGGTGGTGGTGGCAGGCGGGCAAGTGGTAACTTGAGAGGTGCCCGAAGCTGAGCTGGAGGATGATGGTGCGTCAAGGTTCCGAGCGGAAGCTGTAGAAGATTGGGTGTCCTGTGTTAGCCAGTCAACTATGTCCTCAGAACATTTCGAGTTCAGGGTACGTGGCCTCTGAACACTGGGCATTATTCTAGGGCCAAAGGGAATCACAGCACCACGACTACGACGGCCCCTGCGGGGTGGCCTGCCTCTGCCTGTCATTTTTTTTAGATTAGTTTAGTTGTACTATGCGTGCAAGCTACTGTGACACCAGATATGAGTTGCTCTGGTGTGACACTGTGCACTGGCAGGGCCTGAAACACACACACACGTTAAGGCAACTGACTGCTATTATTTCACAGTCAAAATTGTAGTTTTTTGTTTTAATGTAAACTACTGTGACACCAGATATGAGTTGCACTGGTGTGACACTGTGCACTGGCAGGGCCTGAAACACACACTCGTTAAGGCAACTGACTGCTATTATTTCACAGTCAAAATTGTAGTTTTTTTTTTAAATGTAAACTACTATGACACCAGATATGAGTTGCACTGGTGTGACACTGTGCACTGGCAGGGCCTGAAAAACACACATGTTAAGGCAACTGACTGCTATTATTTCACAGTCAAAATTGTAGTTTTTTTTAAAATGTAAACTACTGTGACATCAGATATGAGTTGCACTGGTATGACACTGTGCACTGGCAGGGCCTGAAACACACACACGCTAAGGCAACTGACTGCTATAATTTCACAGTCAAAATTGTAGTTTTTTTTTTTAATGTAAACTACTGTGACACCAGATATGAGTTGCACTGGTGTGACACTGTGCACTGGCAGGGCCTGAAACACACACACGTTAAGGCAACTGACTGCTATTATTTCACAGTCAAAATTGTAGTTTTTTTTTTAAATGTAAACTACTATGACACCAGATATGAGTTGCACTGGTGTGACACTGTGCACTGGCAGGGCCTGAAAAACACACACGCTAAGGCAACTGACTGCTATTATTTCACAGTCAAAATTGTAGTTTTTTTTTTTAATGTAAACTACTGTGACACCAGATATGAGTTGCACTGGTGTGACACTGTGCACTGGCAGGGCCTGAAACACACACACGTTAAGGCAACTGACTGCTATTATTTCACAGTCAAAATTGTAGTTTTTTTTTAAATGTAAACTACTGTGACACCAGATATGAGTTGCACTGGTGTGATACTGTGCACTGGCAGGGCCTGAAACACACACACGTTAAGGCAACTGACTGCTATTATTTCACAGTCAAAATTGCACTTTTTTTTTTAATGTAAACTACTGTGACACCAGATATGAGTTGCACTGGTGTAACACTGTGCACTGGCAAGGCCTGAAACACACACGCGTTAAGGCAACTGACTGCTATTATTTCACCGTCAAAATTGTAGTTTTTTTTTTTAATGTAAACTACTGTGACACCAGATAGGAGTTGCACTGGTGTGACACTGTGCACTGGCAGGGCCTGAAACACACACACGTTAAGGCAACTGACTGCTATTATTTCACAGTCAAAATTGTATTTTTTTTTTAAATGTAAACTACTGTGACACCAGATATGAGTTGCACTGGTGTGACACTGTGCACTGGCAGGGCCTGAAACACACACGCGTTAAGGCAACCGAATGCTATTATTTCACAGTCAAAATTTTAGTTTTTTTTTAAATGTAAACTACTGTGACACCAAATAGGAGTTGCACTGGTGTGACACTGTGCACTGGCAGGGCCTGAAACACACACACACATTAAGGCAACTGACTGCTATTATTTCACAGTCAAAATTGTAGTTTTTTTTTTAATGTAAACTACTGTGCCACCAGATATGAGTTGCACTGGTGTGACACTGTGCACTGGCAGGGCTTGAAACACACACGCGTTAAGGCAACTGACTGCTATTATTTCACAGTCAAAATTGTAGTTTTTTTTTTAATGTAAACTACTGTGCCACCAGATATGAGTTGCACTGGTGTGACACTGTGCACTGGCATGGCTTGAAACACACACGCGTTAAGGCAACTGACTGCTATTATTTCACAGTCAAAATTGTAGTTTTTTTTTTATGTAAACTACTGTGACACCAGATATGAGTTGCACTGGTGTGACACTGTGCACTGGCAGGGCTTGAAACACACACGCGTTAAGGCAACTGACTGTTATTATTTCACAGTCAAGAAAGTTTTTTTTTTTTTTTAAATGCAAGCTACTGTGACATCAGATATGAGTGGTGGCACTGGGCAAGTGGGCACAGAATACGCTGTGAGCCTGACACACACGCTGGCAGGAAACTGCAATTAGATTACACAGAAAAAAGCAAAAAAAAAAGCAGACTGATGTTCTAGCCCTAAAAAGGGATTTTTGGGGTGCTGTCCTTACAGCAGAGATCAGATGAGTCCTTCAGGACTGTAGTGGACACTGAATACACTAGCCTAGCTATCGATTTCCCTATTAAATCAGCAGCAGCTACACTGTCCTTCCTCTCACTAAGAATGCAGCTTCCGAATGAATCTAAAATGGATGCTGTCCAGGAGGTGGGAGGGTCTGGGAGGGAGGGTATGGTGCTGATTGGCTGGAATGTGTCTGCTGAGTGTGAGGTACAGGGTAAAAGTTTACTCAATGATGACGAATAGGGGGCGGACCGAACATCGCATATGTTCGCCCGCCGCGGCGAACGCGAACAAGCTATGTTCGCCGGCGAATAGTTCGGGACATCTCTACCCTCCAGCACAAAACACGAAATGCATTTATGATGAATATCACCCACTCTTAAACAGATGTCCTGCACCCTCTGTGACAAACATTTCTGAGTAAGTGGTGCACCAACATATTTTTCTCTAATGCACTTGTAGTCAACCCATGCAAACGGACAAACTGACCATCAACCAGGTTAACCCCTGCCCCACTGTCAATAAAAACCTAAATTCCCACAGTTTTGGACTCTATCGCCACCTCGGCAGACAGGAGAAATTGGGTACTTCCAGTAAATGACAAAAGTAAGTTCTCTGACTCCCCACCCACACCACCAAGAGTGAGAGGGGAATTAAATGTTTTGTTTTTGTTTTCACCTTGACGCTGAATGTAAGGACAAACATTAACAAAATGTCCTCTTTTTCCACAGAAAAAAACATACTACCTTCTTATGACTAAAACTCTTAACTGCATAGGTTGATCACCAGGCATAAACTCAGGAGTCTCTCCACCCAAGGTGTCAGTGGAAGCCGCTATTTTATATAATAGTTCATCCAGAGAGTGAGGAACCTTAGATCTCTCTCTTAGGCATCTATCCCATATGTACAGCAAGGGACATAGCCGCTTCCAATGACTCAGGATTTTCGTGAAAGGCCAACGCATCCTTTAGCCTCTTGGATAATCCTTGACAGAATTGGCTACGGAGAGCTGGATCACTCCATATCCATAGCCCGTCTCCTAAATTCAGAGCAATAGATTTCAGCCGAACGCTCTCCCTGCTGTAAACCACGTAACTTGGTCTCGGCCAGGGAGATCCGATCCGGGTGATCGTAGATAAGACCTAGAGCTCTGAAAAATTAATCTACCGACAGGAGGGACTGTGATCCGATCGGTAGAGAAAAATGCCAAGACTGAGCGTCCCCTTTAAGCAATGACATGATAATACCCAGTCTTTGACTCTCATCCTCAGATGAGAGGGGACGTTACTTAAAGTACAATTTACACAACTCTCTGAACCGAATGAAATTATCGCTTCCCCCGAAAATCTGTCAGGAAATGCAATCTTAGGTTCAGGACAGGCCTGGTAACTACTACTGGCACCCACAGCCTGTGATCCCTGGATCTGCTTGCGGAGGTCAGCTACCTCTATAGACAGACAATGCAATTGTCTAGCCAGTGCACCGATTGGATCCATAGCCTCACTGACACAAACAAAAATTACGGTTTGTGGCGGTTGATAATGTCACGCGCGGTGTGGGTGGTAAACTCCACACCTAACACAGGAGGGAAGGGAAGAGGTACTAGGCCTGGAAACTAGGGAAAGGGGAAAGGTCACCTCCTAGTGAATCCCTAAACTGAGCCCTGACTACTACCAGTATGAACAGACCTCGAAGGTAGGAATGTTCATATGCAGGAACCTAGAGCCAAGTCTGACCCTAAAGGGCCCTGGAAATAGTTCCAGCTGAAGGAACAGAAGACTCCCTCAGGCCTAATACTAAAAGATAGGGGAATACAACAAACAAGAAATAGGGAAAAAGACACTTAACTCCGAAGTACGTGGACGAACAGGAACTCAGAGGAGAACCAAACACCAGCACTTCCACATCCAGAAGGAGCTATGAAACCGCATAGCATGATGGGTGAGACCAGAATAAATAGAGTAGTGGTAATGACTACTAAGCTACACCTGAGACAAGAGGTGTGGTCATAACGAGCAACAACACAGAAACAAGTGAAACCAAAGAGTCTGTCAGATCACATCACATGCAGCCAGTCTCTTAGATCTTCTGACCCCTGTCACGGGAGAGACCGTGACACCTGCAGAGTGGCGTCGGAGCAGGAGAGGTAAGTGAATTTATTTTGGGTGTTTGATCTGAGGATCTGATATGGGCATCTGATCTAAGGTGTGATATGGGGTGTGGCGAAACCAACCTCGCCACTGGGTTTTGGAGTAGCCTGGCTACTAGCCTTTTGCCCCAGGATTATGGCCCATACTATCTTTGAAGGAGAAGACAGACAGATCTGTGGAACTGTTTTGGGCAGGAAAGCCATGCTTGCGGCCGGCCAAATGTGACTTCCATGGAATTCGGGAACCCCTGCTCGGATCTGGGTGATTTTTGGATATGTTGTTCACCCAAATCAGAGCTATCCATGGATGTATACATTATGGGGATATGTGGGGTTTTGGGGTGTTTTCTGTGTTTTGGGGAAAAATGTGTGTTTTCTGTCTGTGAGTGATTAAGTTAGCCCATTACGTTTGGTAATTGTATTTTGTTGATTGCGTCTCAGACAATGCCAGTGTGTTAGTTAATTGCGTCTCAGACAATACTCATTGTATTTTGTTGATTGCGTTACAGACAGAGGGAAGGGGATTTTGTGTACAATTGCTGGGAAGGTTTGAATACTGTAAATGCATGTGATTGGCTGTTTTTACAAAACCCTGTGGGTGGTAACCTTGTTGGAAGATGTGTATAAATCAATGCTTGTGTGTTCAAATAAAGAGAGTTCCTGTTTTTATACCTTCATGAAGTTTTGGCTCATGTTTGGGGGATGGGATAACTACACTCTTGGGGATTGCTATATCACAATACTCCCCTGAGTATAAGCTCTTGTAAGAGCTTGTTCATGGTTCCTGCTCTCTGCATTTAGGAGAGGTTCATCCACTGGAGCCTGGAGCCTTGTCGTACGTCCAGGGTGGGTAGGAGACGGCGAGACCTCCACCAAGCTTCGGCGGTTCGTGGGGTCTGCAGTGCTGACGGTGTCAAGTGGAGTGCTTGGAGTCCTCTGGAAGCACTAGGAGCATCTATCACGGAGGTACCCGGTCGGGGTGCTAGGCGTTCCGTTACATGGGGGTCTGATCGGAAAAAGGTAAGAGGGTATATATTATTGTACTGTCACACATTATAAGGCAGTATTTTTTGTACTAGTGCAAATTATAAGGGGGTATTTTTTGTACTGTCACACATTATAAGGGAGTACTTTTTGTACTGGTGCACATTATAAGGGTATTTTTTGTACTGGCGCACATTAGGGGTCAATTTTCTACTGCCACACATTATAAGGAGAATTATTACCACTGGGGAACATGATTACTAGTATGGGCACAATGGAGGCATTATTTCTATTGGGGGCATTGTTAAGACTAGGTGCAGTCTGGCAGATAATTAACACTTGGGGAAGCACTATTACTGTGGGGGCATCCTTAGCACAATTATTTTGTGGGCGACATTATGTTTACAAGTGTAAGTTAGGGACACTATTTGCTGGGCGCAGTTATTTTTTTAGGGCACTGTATGCTAATAATTATTGCAGGGGGCACTACCTGTGTGATACTAGTATTTTCAGGGGGACTGCAGTATAGTATTTGGGTCACAGCGGGCACAGTATTCCGGGTGGCAGGATGCTGTGTTCAGAAGGTGGGAGGATAATGGAAAAGTGGGAAACTAAGATGTCTGTTTGTCAAACTCTGGCTGAAGGAAAGATGGCTGAAAGAAATCATCATGGTGGTCTGGTCTTAATGGAGAATCACTCACCTCATCCACTTACACGCGCTGAGGCAGTTGTTCCACTGTTGATTGTGCTGGACCTGCCAAAGGACCTTTGCTAGGCGTAATGACGTCAGATGTGGGTGCGTTGCAGGAAAATGCACAATTTTTCCGCGCGAGTGCATGATAGGGTTATTGGTTACTTACTCAGGGCCCTTCATAACTTCCCCCTTTTTCACCCATCCAAGTACCATCCCAGTAAAACACCACACACTTTGCTTGGATTAAATCGGCCACAGCAGCCGTTTTATTAATAAAATAAATACATCCATAAATAACTATAACATTAAATTAACATTAACCCCTGACGAGGGAGATCATAGAAGCCCCAAACTGTTACCATCCACAAGAAGCCACCTGGCAACTCCATCTTGCCTCCAGCCGTAAGCACCAGCTCGGAGACACCAACTGATGGACGCCTTCTCCAATTAACCAAGTACCTGAAACTATGAGAGTCCAGCCCCACCATTGAGGCCCTCCCATTTCCACTACCGTCATATACCACCAGCTTCTATGATCTCCCACCGCCACGACTGCCGCGACAAATAGCACTGTCCCCTACATTGCACAACCCCAAACCTTAGGGCGGGAGGGAGGGAGTTTTCTCCCAACAAAATGGCGCCGGCTGACTCCGGTCACCTCTATTTAAAACCTTAACTCCTCCCACCTAATCACCCTAACCACACCTCCCCACCACAGTTTAACTACCTCCACCCCAGGCCCTTCCTACCAAAACCCATCATGACGGCCTCCCCTTACCTGGCGTCCTAGTCCGGCCTCTCTTGATAGGGTTATTGGTTACTTACTCAGGGCCCTTCATAACTTCCCCCTTTTTCCCCCATCCAAGTACCATCCCAATAAAACACCACACACTTTGCTTGGATTAAATCGGCCACAGCAGCCGTTTTATTAATAAAATAAATACATCCATAAATAACAATAACATTAAATTAACATTAACCCCTGACGAGGGAGATCATAGAAGCCCCAAACTGTTACCATCCACAAGAAGCCACCTGGCAACTCCATCTTGCCTCCAGCCGTAAGCACCAGCTCGGAGACACCAACTGATGGACGCCTTCTCCAATTAACCAAGTACCTGAAACTATGAGAGTCCAGCCCCACCATTGAGGCCCTCCCATTTCCACTACCGTCATATACCACCAGCTTCTATGATCTCCCACCGCCAACAACGCGCAGCTTGAACCTTACAACCCCCTCAAGCCTGCGCGTTCCTCCACAAACACAAAGCCCGTTCAATTCCATTCTGCAAACCAAGCGCCCAAAGATCAATGTCCACCGCATTCAAGTGAACACCATCCGCCCTCCAAAAACCACCACTCCCTGCTTCCAGATCCGTATGCCGAACCGCTACTGCTCCATTACGCGCCATAAACCTCCCAATAGCCCTATTCACCTTCACCCTAGCCTTGTTGATTCGCTCAACCGAACGCGCCTCCCTCCACGTCTTCCGAGCCACTATGTCGGACCACACAGTCACCATACCCGGAAACAGAGACCATAACCTCAAAAGGTCAAACTTAACATCTTTAATAAGCTCACCACACGGTCTAACCCCCAAATCATTACCCCCGACATGCAACACTAAAATATCGGGGGCTCGATCCAACCTCACAAAACGGTGCACCTCCCTCAACACACTTCCCCACAACATACCCCTACTCCCCAGCCACCGCAGCACCGCCTCGTCCCTGCTAAAACCAAGCTGACGCCCATCCGGTCGCACATCAGCCCGCAGCGCACCCCAGAAAACAAATGAATGCCCAAGAATCCACACCAAAACCGCACCTGCAATACAAACAAAAGAAAATTAATGCCACCACACCAGCTTACCAACCACCCAACCGAACATAAGATTTAAAACGTGAAGATTCCCATCTCCCAATTTTTTTAATCACCTCCTCGCCCAAACCTAACCTCGCCGCCTCCGTAGCTGCCCCAATCCTGAGGGAATGACCCGTAAAAAGCTTAGAGTCCATTCCCAACGCCCCCAAACATTTTTTAAACACTGCCACGAACTGAAATCGCAACAGAAACGATCCGTCCTCATGCCTCAACATGGGCCCCATGTTTCCAAAACTTACACCCTCCCGGTACTCCCTCAAGCAACGCACCGGGCACAACCCACAACCCGGAACCCCGAACAGTGACACACTACACCCCTTACCTTCCCTATCCATCTTAGACACCCGTATCCGCACTACCACCCTGTCACTATATAAATCCACATCCCCCCAACACAAATTCCCTGCCCTATTAACACTAGGACACACCAGCTCACCCAGCCGAAAGGCCCCAAAAAACGCTAACGAAAAAGCCAATCTAAACAATCTTACCTCACCCACTGACCTACAAATCACACCCACCTGCTCCCCTATTTTCACTAATAAAGCAAATGACACTGGTCGTCTCTGATCAGCCACTCGCTTCCCCCTCCTACACCCCTTCAACACCTGCTTCACCAAAAAGGTTTTTGTAACATCGGGTAGGCCCCTAAGCTTAAATCCAAATGCCAAACCCGCCATAACCCGATTCACCTGCGCTACTGACCTCCCCATTTCAGCTAAATTCCCCAAGAACAAGACCAACGGAACCTCCCCTTCTTCAACCCCCACTCCTAGCTCAGCACACCACCCCTCCCACTCACT
This sequence comes from Bufo bufo, assembly GCF_905171765.1. Taxonomy (NCBI): domain Eukaryota; kingdom Metazoa; phylum Chordata; class Amphibia; order Anura; family Bufonidae; genus Bufo; species Bufo bufo. The sequence goes on from NC_053394.1 coordinate 55,988,427, forward strand.
CCAGGCCTTACCATACGCCGTCCACGTGCCGGCACTCAAAGACTCCCTCAACAGCCCCGCTACCGTACCTCCAAGAGCTCCCACAGGGACTCCGAACACACCAACCCGACCGCCTCCGCCTCCGGGGCGAGTTGCCGAAAACGCTCCCACTGCAAACGAGAAAGAGAGTCAGCCACACCATTATCAACCCCTGGCACATGCACAGCCACAATCCAAGCATTAATTTCCAAACAACACAACACCAAATGCTGCAATAACTTAACCACAGGGGGAGAAGAAGCCGTTAACCCGTTAATCGCCTGCACCACCCCCAGGTTGTCGCAGTGAAAACGAACCTTCCTATCACTAAACCTATCCCTCCAGAGCACCACCGCCAAAACAATCAGAAACAATTCAAGCAAAGCAACATTACGAACCCAACCCCTCAACACCCAAGATTCCGGCCACTGACCCACACACCACTGTCCATTACAGAAAACCCCAAAACCTACCCCCCCGGCCGCATCCGAATACAAATCAAAGTCAAAAATATCCACCACCTCCCCCAACACCAATGCCCTGCCATTGAAATCCTTCAAACACTTGTCCCAGACTTCCAAGTCCCCTTTTAACTCCCGCCCCAAACAAATAAAATGATGTGGGGAAACCACCCCCCCAGTAGCAGCCGCCAATCTCCGATAAAATATTCGCCCCATCGGCATGATCCGACATGCAAAATTCAATTTTCCCAATAACGACTGCAAATCTCGCAGACGAATCTTGTGCGCCCTCAGTGCACTCCCCACAACCCCCTTCAAATCCTGAACCTTTTCCTCCGGCAACCGACACTCCATCTTAACTGTGTCCATAACAATGCCCAAAAAACTCAACTCCGTCGTGGGCCCCACCGTCTTCCCTGCCGCCAACGGCACCCCGAACAATTCAAAAACATACTGCAACGTGGACAACAACAATGAACATACCCGTGACTCAGCCGGACCCAAGCATAAGAAATCATCAAGATAATGGATCAGTGACCCACACCCCGACACATCCTTAACCACCCATTCCAAAAATGAACTGAATGTTTCAAAGTACGCACAAGACACTGAGCACCCCATTGGCAAACACCTATCCACAAAATACCCACCATCCCAGAAACAACCTAACAAGTGTAAACTATCCGGGTTAACAGGCAACAAACGGAACGCCGCCTCAATGTCCGTTTTTGCCAACAAGGCCCTAGGCCCTAACTTCCGCACCCAACCTACCGCCGCATCAAAGGAGGTATAAACCACCGAACAAAGTTCAGGGTCAATACCTTCATTGACCGACGCCCCCTTTGGGAAAGACAAGTGATGAATAAGCCGAAACTTGTTCGGCTCCTTCTTGGGCACCACCCCCAAAGGGGAAACCCTCAAATCCTCCCACGGCAAGTCACAAAACGGCCCATCCATCCTACCCAATGCTACCTCCTTAGCCAGCTTTTCCGATACTACCTCCCTGTGTTCCAAAGCTGACCGCAAATTCTTCCTGACCACACACCCCTGTTCCACCGGGCGAGACGGGATACTAAAACCATCCGTAAACCCCTTCCACAAAAATTCTGCTGCTCCCCTGTCCGGGTATCTATCGAGGTACCCCGACATCACGGCCACCCGCACCGGCGTCCGGCCCTTTTGCACCAGCCTCACCCCCTTTTTGCCTCGCTCCCCTAAAACAACGGCTGGCCCCGTGTCCACCTCCGCAGGAAGAACACTCGTGCTTGAACTTGCACTTGGGCCCGAACTTGCAACTCCCTTCATTGAAGAGAAAGCACAAACCCTTAGCCGCTGCTGTTGCAAATCCCGACTGCCCTGACCCCCCTTGCTCCCCCCGAAAGGGCTGCCCAGCCCGTACCGGCGCCATCACCTTCATCCACAATCCGATATCCTTATGGTTCCACCACATACTCTGGCGGACCGCTTTCCTCTGACGAAACTGTTCGTCATATCTCAGCCACCCAGAACCCCCATAAACCCTATACGCCTCCCCAATAGAACCAAATAACAGAAAAGCGCCGAACAACTGTCAGGCGCCCTCTCCCCAATCACGCTAGCCAAGATGGCAAAGGCCTGCAGCCAATTAGCAAACGTGCGCGGTATCAACCTATAACGCCGCTTCTCCTCCTCCTCCCTCTTTGACCCATCCCGCTTCGCCAAGTCCAGATTAAAACGCTCCAGGGGAAGCAGCGAAAAGATATCCACGTACTCCCCTTGCCAAATCCGATCCCTGACCTCCTGTTTTAAGTGCGCACCCAGTGGGCCTTCAAAGCACACATAAACCTCCCCCCTGGCCGCATCATCCACCCGCGGCCGGTCGTCCTCACCTCCTACCTGCGTCTGCACCGATACAGAAGCTGCCGCTGCAACACCCGAGCCCCTGGCCTCCACGCTCGCAACAGGCCCGATCCCCCACGCCTGCATAGGCCCCCCGCCTGACACACTACTCCCAGAATCCACACCAGCTAACCCACCCAATAGCCTCCCCAAGCCCGCCATCAAATCTTTCTGCCCCCCACCTAAACCACCCAGCCCTGAACCCTGCGCCAGCGCAAGAAAAGTTCCCAATGCCGCCGCACCTGGCTGCCGGGGTGCTGTGAACCCCGCAGCTGGAACTCCTGAATCCTGACGAAGTGACCCCGCTGTCACTGGAACGACCACTCCAGACGCCACTCTCTCACTCGGACCGGGCATCCCAGCATCTTCCACGCTGGATGCGCTGCGCGCCGAAAACGACTCCTCCTCCTCATCATCCGCACGGGCAGGACCAGCCGCACGCTGTCCGTCATACTGCTGAGGCCTGTGCACCCCACCCCTCTCCTGGTGCACAGCCACGTGACTCCTGCTGCTGCTGCTGCTGCTGCCTCTCCCTCGCCAAGCAGCCCTCCCCCCCCCCAGCCTGGAGAGGGGATGCAGCGTACTCAAGTTGTGTGTAGTAGGTGTTTCTGGGTGATGTAGTGCAATATACACTAACCTGGTACAGCTGACTCTCTGCAAGGGGCAGGTATAGGTAGAAATAGTTCGTGACGCCAGTGCCAAGTAAACGGTGGCACGCCGTTTGCGGATGCAGGAATAATTTGAGGAAACGTAGGATTAAAACAGAACTCCAACTTTAGTAGTTTTTCCAAGCAGAGACAATAATGGAAATGCAGTTCCTTAGCATACAGTCGATTTTGCAATTCGGTCGATGCAGGCAATTCAGTTACAGCAGGGTAATTACAGAGTGTTGAACACAGGACTTGCAGCACAGGAGCTTGCACTCTAATTCTGTCTGATCCTGGAATATAGCAATTCTTCACCAAGGCCCATTAACCTATTTCTGGCTTTATATCCTTGGCTATAGCTTTAATAAGTACCTCCTCTGTCTTTCTGAGTACCTCTGGCTTTCCTGATCTTTGCCTCTGTCTCTCTCAGCTTCTGAAAGGTTCCTCAGGCTCTTGGTCTAACATATTCCTGTTTCTGCACATGGGAATTCAGGAGGGAATCTTCTCCTGGACAGCAGGCTTCAGGCCTGGACTTGTCTCAGACATTGTCTAATCTCCAACTGTAGATTACAGGCACTAGACTCCGTCTGCCTTTCTACTTCCCTGTCTGGGCCTTATATAAACTAGGGCTCCCTAGCTCCCTCTAAGGACTAAGAGCTGAAATGACACCCCTAGCAGGCCTGTACATGCAAGTTTCAATAACAGGAAAATACATACATTACATGACATTTTATAAAACTGACATATAGCAACTTCCCATAATTAGGAGGGACAACAGCACAACAAGTGACACTTTGGTAGTGACGGGTATTACAGTTCCCGTACACTACAGGGAGCCTGCAGAACCAGCTCCGGCCTCCAAGTCGCACTTGCCGCCCCGCCCCTCACTGGGCCCCGCCGAATGCCTGGATTCCTCCCGTGTCGGGAGGACCTGGAGGGAGTCTGCACATTGGCCCCCCGGCGCGGAGGGTCCCTTACGGGGCTCCCAACCCGGCGTCGGACCCTGGGGGTATCTTCTGGGTTCAGGCGCGCCGGCGGCCGGACCCGCCGCGACCGTGTGGTCGGCTGGCTGGCTACCTGTCCCTGCAGCCACTCCGGACCTCTGACCTCCGCCGCCGCTCTCAACTGCTGCAGCATCTCCTCCACCTGTGACATGGTAAGTTGCTCCTAGTTTTCTCCCAACAAAATGGTGCCGGCTGACTCCGGTCACCTCTATTTAAAACCTTAACTCCTCCCACCTAATCACCCTAACCACACCTCCCCACCACAGTTTAACTACCTCCACCCCAGGCCTTCCCTACCAAAACCCATCATGACGGCCTCCCCTTACCTGGCGTCCTAGTCCGGCCTCTCTAAACATTGTAATGCGTTTTGCACGCGCGTGAGAAAAATCGGCATGTTTGGTACCCAAACCCCAACTTCTTCACAGAAGTTCAGGTTTGGGTTAGGTGCTGGGTAGATTGTATTATTTCCCCTTATAACATGGTTATAAGGGAAAATAAGAGCATTCTTAATACAGAATGCATAGTACAATAGGGCTGGAGAGGTTAAAAAAAATAAAAAAATAATTTAACTCACCTTAATCCACTTGTTCGCGCAGCCCGGCTTCTCTTATGTCTTCTTTCTTCAGGACCTGGGTAAAGGACCTGTGGTGACGTCACTGCGCTCATCACATGGTCCATCACTTGATCTTTTACCATTGTGATGGATCATGTGACGGACCATGTGATGAGCGCAGTGACGTCATCACAGGTCCTTTACCCAGGTCCTGAAGAAAGAAGACAGAAGAGAAGCCGGGCTGCGCGAACAAGTGGATTAAGGCGAGTTAAATTTTATTTTATTTTTTTAACCCCTCCAGCCCTATTGTACTATGCATTCTGTATTAAGAATGCTCTTATTTTCCCTTATAACCATGTTATAAGGGAAAATAATAATGATCGGGTCTCCATCCCGATCGTCTCCTAGCAATAGTGCGTGAAAATCGCACCGCATCCGCACTTGCTTGCGGATGCTTGCGATTTTCACGCAGTCCCATTCACTTCTATGGGGCCTGTGTTGCGTGAAAAACGCACAAAATAGAGCATGCTGTGATTTTCACTCAACGCATAAGTGATCCGTGAAAATCACTGCTCATGTGTACAGCCTCATAGAAATGAATGGGTCCGGATTCAGTGCGGGTGCAATGCGTTCACCTCACGCATTGCACCCGCGCGGAAAACTCGCCCGTGTGAAAGGGGCCTAAGTGTCCCTCTTTGAATGTTCAAAAACTTGGGAGGCATGCGAATCTGCGGCTGGAAACCTGACCGCGTGGCCATTGCTTTACTAAGATCTGCTCCATCTACACAGTGATAATTATATAAATGCACACACCTGTAGCACAGGGACTCATTTAGGGTAAATGCACAAGTTCAGGATTTATGTGCAGACAATCCGCACTAAAATCCGCAGGTGTTCGCAGAGAAATTTGTGCGGTCAATCCACATCAAATGGTGCGGATTTGCATGCAGTTTTGGTGCGGATTTTCCGCATGCAGATTTTACTCTCCCCATTGAAGTGAATGGAGAAAATCCGGTCAGGAAAAATAAAATAAATTGACATGCTGCGGATTTTAAAATCCGCATGCAAACCTGATTGTGTTCATTTAGCCTAAGGGTACGGCCACACGGTCAGGTTTCCTGATGCAATTGTGGAAGCCAAAACCAGGAGTAAATTCAAAAAAGAGAAGTCGTATCCGTCCTTTATACTTTCTCTCCTTTTATGATCCATTCCTGATTTTGGCTTCCAAATCTGCATCAGGAACCCAGGACCGCGTGGCCGTATAAGCGTTTACATTTAAGCACGTTATGTGCACTTATATGATTGTCACTGTGCAGATGGAGCAGATCTTAGTAAGGCAATGGCCACACGGTCAGGTTTCCTGATGCAGATTTGGAAGTCAATTAGTCAAAACCTGGAGTGAATTCTAAACTGCATCTGTAAAAACGGACAATGTGTCCCAGTGTTTGCACATTACACACTGACGCTGATTTACATGTAAGCAACGTTTTTTGCAGTGTCACGTTATGTGCACTTATGTAATAATCACTGCACAGATGGAGCAGATCTCGGGCAGGAGGAGCCGGGTCTCTTCTGGTTGATCATTAGCTGGGGGGAGGGGACTGCTATAGTCATATAGACTGCAGGCAGGGCGGCTCTCATACACAGGCTTCCTCTGGTAGGTCAGGCCACACATACAGAGCTGAGCGGCCTCTGCTGCACTGCATACACTGACATACGTGTCGTCTCTGCTTGTCCTACAGGTATCTACAGTCACTGACCGTCTGCAGCAATGACCGCGTCACAGAGGAGTCTGGCCAAGGGTAAGTGTCCGTGTAAGGGAGCGCGTCGGGAACCTGAGCTTTAATCTTACTGCCAATCAGTTGTGGAAAATTTGGTGTTTAAGTTCGGCGTCCAAGGTTTGGGTTATCTAAGAATTCTGTCATGGATTCCGCTACCACTGACCATAAATGATTGTATGTGGTAGCGGAATCCGTGACGGAGTTCTTAGATAACCCGAACCTTGTACGCCGAACTTGAAACCCATGTTTGCTCATCCCTCGCCCTAACATATGAATCGCTGAATACACGGCGGCAGCGAATAGCTGGATTTGAGGTATAAACTTCAGGAGCAGCCGGGTAACCCGTACCCTAATTAATACTGTATTGTTATTCTGGGACTCCATTACTTTCATTGGAGTCATGCTTGTGACTCTGACCTGCCGCACCATCACCCATTTTGTGGGTCAAAATGAATAAACTCCATAGGAAAAAAAAAACAGAACAAGCAGTGTACATAGAGGTGAGGGGACCCGATGGTAAAAACCCTAATGGGCCCTTTATGCTGCTGGGCTTATACAGTTAGTGAGGATAGAAGGGTTTGGTGTTTGTGACCCCCCCCCCCCCCCCCCAACCTTTCTGTTAAAATTGGACCAATTCACTTGACCGTATAAATGGATCCGCATCTGTTCCGCAATTTTGCAGACCCATCAATGGGGCCGCAAAAGATGCGGACAGCACACCGTGTCCTGTCTGCATCCATTGTTCCGTTCCCCGGCCCTGCAAAAAATACAGCGGACAATATAGACATTCTCTATATAGCGCTGGCCATGTGCGGTCCGCTAAACACTTATGGCTGTGTGATGCATCCTTAGGCCTCATGCACACGACCGTTGTTTTGGTCCGCATCCGAGCTGCGGTTTTTGCGGCTTGGATGCGGATCCATTAACTTCAATGGGGCCGCGAAAGGTGCAGACAGCAATCTGTGTGCGGTCTGCATCCATTGCTCCGTTCCGTGGTCCGCAAAATAAATATAACCTGTTCTATTCTTGTCAGTTTTGCGGACAAGAATAGACAGTTATATCAATGGCTGTCTGTGCCGTTCCGCAAATTGTGGAATGCACACGGATTATCTGTGTTTTGTGAATTCACAATTTGCGGACCGCAAAACACACAATGGTCGTGTGCATGAGACCTTAGTCTAACGTGTTTATCTACAATTCTGTGTCCCCCCCCCCCCCCCACTGATCAGACACCTGTTCTACTTTGGTCAGTGATTCGGACCAAACATGGCTATTGAAGTCTAAGGGTCTGTGTAAAACCGTTGAAACAACACGATGCCATCCATGTCAGTGGTTTTCATGGACCATTGGTATGAGATCCTCTGGAAACTAATTTTCAGTCTAGACGTGTATGTGGAATACGGAGGGCAAAGAAGGGACATATGGACCAAACACTGATCGCAGACATCTTCAAGGATGAACCACTCACAATCTTGTCACAGATGTCATCTGATGTGTGAGAGGCCTTCTTCTGGAGACGGGGCTCTGCACAGGTCATTGGGACTCATTAGCCCTAATACTGTATAGGACTCTATCTCCAAAGGTCCCATGGCCGCCTCATGATCCGCCTCTATGGAGTGTACTGTAAGGATTCGCTCTGGCAGTTTGCTGGTTAATCTCAAAACACTTTTTTTAGGTTTTCACTTTTTGTCCAGGATTAAAATGGATAGGTTCTCTTACCAATATCCTATTGAGGGGGGTTCGAGGTCTGGAAGGATGCCGTAAAGGATGCCACACCCAACAGTTACATAGGTGAAAAGTCAGCTCTGCTACATCTCGAGTGTAGTTGAAATTTAACAGAACGTGTGGAGGAACTGAAATTCCAGCTGAACAGATTATTAATGATAATATCTGATGCCGTCATGCGGCACAGCTTGTGAGTTGTTGCTGGTGCGATACGAGAAGCCCAGTCCTACCACGCAGCTACATCATCTTCAGTGCTTCTGTTAAGCTGTGGGAAGGAAAGAGTTAAAAGGACAGTCGAAGAGGAAGTGTCTGTAGAAGACTTAACCCCTTGTTCATGAGAATTGTAAAAAGCCGGGAACGTGAAATGTAGAGCACGTCCTGGTCGTTATACTGTGAATACGATACTTTATATCAGTCTTAGCAGGCTTCGTTAATATGAGTTCTCTCAGTTTTGGGCAGGGTGCTGAATCTCCTTTAGGGCGCATGTACACGACTGTTGGCTGTTTTTGCAGCCTGAAAATCGCAGTTCCGCAATACACGGATACTGGCCTTGTGCATTCTGAAATTTGCAGAACAGACTAGCTGGACCCTAAGGCTGGGTTCACACTTGAGCATATTTGATATGCGTTTTTGTCGCGTGTTTTTGTCCATAGTCAACGCGCGTATTACGCGCGTTTGTGTGATTGACAGCATCTTGGTCAGGCTAGACATTTGCCTCTCACTAGGGTGTGGCCTTTTATTGCCTGTTGCGTGCCAAACGCGCGTTTTTCTGGTCACAAACGCGCAAAAGAACATATTTGCACGTTCCTATGGCCGCAAATGCGCGACAAAACGCCCCAAAGAAGCTAAAGAACTTTTTTGAGCGTAGGGCGTTTTTCAGCGCGTTCAAACGCGCTGTAAAACGCTCAAGTGAGAACCAGAGCCATAGGGAAGCATTGGTTTTCATGTGTTGAGCGTTTTACAGCGCGTTTGAACGCGCTGTAAAACGCTCAAGTGTGAACCCAGCCTTGTAGAACAGCCCTATCCTTGATGGTAATGCGGACAAGAATAGGACATGTTCTATAATTTTGCACACCGTGCGGAAGCGGAGTGCTGTCCTGTGCATGAGCCTTAAAGAGACCAGAAAACCAAACCAGAATGTATTGGTAAAAGATATTATTTCTGAAAATAATATACTCCACAATGGTAATGGTACAATATTTTATTCAATCAACATTAAAGAAATTCTACACGATAGACATGACACATAATATGGTTAAAAAAAGATTACTAGAGGTGGAGGCAGTCAGCAGGTAGGACAGTAAGGAAAAAAAGTACAAGTGCATATATTTATAGCGGAGTAGATAAAAATACACTAATAGCAGCAAGAAAAAATATATAATAGCAAAATATAATACAGCGGTGTATAAGTAATAGTTCATAACTGTATAACCAGAGCACAAGTATACCGTAGCATACAGTCAGGCATGACCAAATATTACCAACCAGCAAAAAGTCCTTACCAAATAAAAAAAACACACCACCATCACCCCCGACATGCGTTTTGCGGTCAGCTTCTTTAGGGGGCCCTGAGGGGCCACTCCTCCATAGTGCTCTGAAATGTATGGACTCCTCTGAGGCCATGAAAATCTTGCTGCAAATAATGCTGGACTTGCTTCGTCTCACGTCTATGATGTTACACTTCAGTTAAGCACATATAGATTACTTTAATTATTGTTTCAAAATCTCATTAACGAAGCACGTTCAGCTTTGGATTTTGGAACATTAAGTTATGTGCAAAACTGAAGTGTAAGATCATAGACGCGAGCCGAAGCAAGTCTAGCGGCGTTTGCCGCAAGAGCCCACGCATTTTAGCGCACTACAGAGGAGATATTGTGAACAAAGTTTTCAAACTAATCGGATATAGAGCAATCCGAACCTGAATTGTTCAAGCCTAGTTCTCTTCCTTGGGACATACCTCTTTGCATATTCGTTTCCCATGGAGCATTGCCAATAAGTCTCCATACTATGGAGTACTTCCAGCAAGTCTCCATACATGAACTGGTCTCTTTATGGAGATTCAGCACCCTACCTAAGCTGCCTTCAAAGCCTCTCTGCCAGCCAGCCATAATCTACTCTGTACTGATGAGGAGCAAGAACCCTGGAACAGCTCTCTACGGATGGATATCTGGCTTGGCTATAACCCCTGGTCAAATCCCAAGGCTTGTTGGATTTTAACTCGTATGGAGCCACTTTCAAGAGGTGGCACTAGTGAGATTGTTCTTTCTTGGGAGATGCCTCCTTGCACTGTCGTAGTTCTGTAAAAGAGTGCATGTGTCCTAGTTACATAGTATATAAGGTCGGAAAAAGACATCTGTCCATCCAGTTTAGCCTGTTATCCTGCAGGTTCATCCAGAGGAAGGCAAAAAAAAGGCAGAGAGTTCCATAGTCTCTCTGCTCTTACCGTAAAGAATCCTCTTCTATGTTTGTGTACAAACCTTCTTTCCTCCAGACGCAGAGGATGTCCCCTCGTCACAGTCCTGGGGATAAATAGATGATGGGAGAGATCTCTGTACTGACCCCTGATATATTTATACATAGTAATTAGATCTCCCCTCAGTCGTCTTTTTTTTTTTTTTTTTCTAAAGTGAATAACCCTAATGTTGATGATCTTTCAGGGTACTTTAGTTGCCCCATTCCAGTTATTTAGTTGCCCTCTGAACCCTCTCCAGCTCTATGTCTACCTTGTTCACAGGAGCCCAGAACTGTACACAGTACTCCATGTGTGGTCTGACTAGTGATTTGTAGAGTGGTAGGACTATGTTCTCATCATGGGCATCTATGCCCTTTTTGGTGCAGCCCATTATCTTATTGGCCTTGGCAGCAGCTGCCTGACACTGGTTTTTACTGCTTAGTTTGCTGTTTATTAAAATTCCTAGGTCCTTTTCCATGTCAGTTAGGCTATATGCACACGACCATGCAATTTTTTTGTATTAAATTTTTTTTGTGGTTCGCCTGTGTGCCTTCCGCAATTTGCGGAATGAAACTGGCAGCCCATTGTAGAAATGCCTATTCTTGTCCGCAAAAGAATATATAATATTTATATTTTTTTGCTGTCAGCATCTTTTGCGGCCCCATTGAAGTGACTGGGTCCACATCTGAGTCGCCAAAATGGCCGTTCGGATGCGGACCAAAATGGCCGTGTACATGCAGCCTTACCCAGTGTTTTAGTATGTACGGGTGACTTGCATTATTCCTTTCCATGTGCATAACCTTAAATTTGTCAGTGTTAAACCTAATCTGCCACTTCTCATATGTTGTGGTCAAACCATATTGTTTTGCTGCTATTTTGGAAAAATCATGGTAATAAAACTGTGAATAAGCCCTTGGCGAAATCTCACATGTGTGGTGGAGAGGATATGACAACCTCTCAAAGCAAATCTTTGGGTCAGCCTCTGTGTTTTTGTTTTTTTGCCCCTTCTCCAATGTAAGACTTTTCATTCACATGGTACAATCTGCACCTTTGACCTTTTCTGTTATCTGTATACTGATTGAATATATACTTTTTCAGGCAGCGCTGCCCCAGGACCAGTACCAGAGGGACTTACCCGACTTTACAGCATGAGATTCTGCCCCTACGCCCAAAGAGCCAGGCTTGTCTTGATTGCCAAAGGAATCAAGTAGGCATATCATTGTATACCATTTCTGGAGATTTATAAATACAAGTGTCCTTCAGCTTTGGGTATAAAGTCCTTGTATTGTGTCTTCAAGACTCCTGCGAATACATTCTCTATGAAATAATCAGAACTAGAGTGTCTCATATTCTTATAAGCATTGTTGTGCATGAGGGGACCCAAAAACCAACTGCTCAATTTGTGGTGACCAATACTATAAATGTAATATTTGGAGGACCGGTTACAGATCTCTACAAGGTGACCGTCACTCATGTACAATTGCACTATCACTAACTGCTTATTTTTCTCTGGTCAGACATGAAGTCGTCAACATTAACCTAAAGGACAAGCCGGACTGGTTTTTTGAGAAAAGTTCCCTGGGATTGGTGCCATCTATTGAAACCTCTGATGGTAAAATAATCTATGAATCTCCAGTTGTTTGTGACTATCTGGATGAAGCCTTTCCCGGGGTTAAACTGACCCCTGCAGACCCCTATGAAAAGGCACAACAGAAGATTCTTTTGGAACATTTCAATGCGGTAGGACATTTGGAAATCTTTGTTGGGGATGGAGAATGTTAAAGGGGTTGTCTTGTTTCATGATATTCATCATCTACCCTAGGATAAGTTATCAATATCGGATTGTTTGGTAAACCTGATCATCAGCTGTTTGAAGGGACTGAATGCTTGTGCAAGCACTGTGTCCTGTTCAATGTGTAGCAAGTCTGAGGAACCGTTGCAGAGGATGGAAGTGGTAGTGTCCCTGATGAGATGTTGTATAACTGTGTACTCCCTCAGGTCATTGCTCCGTGGGGTGTGGTGCAGTAGAAATATAGTTTGTACATTTACTTCTAGCCTGATTCTTCAATCAGCAGCATCAAAGTGCAGTTTCTGGCACCAGTTGAGGAGGTATGGTGGCTGGTTGGATAAATATATATTGGCAGTTGTCTGGTATAGATGTTCTCTACAAGATTTAGATGTAACTTCATCTGGCCTAGTTGTGGTATAGACGATGGGTACCTTGCAGCAGTGTCCATAAAGCAGTATTTTGCTGATCCATTGTCTCTCTCAGGTGCTTTTTGGAAGCAAAATTTGCTAAACTCTCTGGAGAGTTGCTCTCACAGGAGAAGAATCTATCCTTCCCAGTAGTAGGAGCTCTAGCATGTGCTTCCTCTCCTTTCTGCAGTTAGACAGGAACTACCTGTGGCAGGCGCAGCACTATGAAGTGCCTTTTGCACCGTGGCATTAGAAGAATTTTGATATCTGACTTCTTAGTCTAACTAGACGGTCTATTACTCTGTAATTCCTCTAGCGCAGTTCTATGAAAACAGTAGGTTTAAAGAGCACACCTAATGCTTGAAATAACTTCTTTATTAACATATATATATACTGCCGCCTCTGCAGCAGATGGTCTATGTATATAACACGTGGTAAAAAGGTATAACAAAATGGCGGTATACATAAGATGGTGGTTCAACTGTTCAATCTTGTCATTCAACATAAAATGGTGGATATTTTTCTCTCTTCAGTATCTGTACTCTCACTAAGTTATTTAAGCACTTTATGATCTGAGAGGTATATCCGAGGTTAACCAATAGTTCTACTTGGTTTGCAGTAACTATTTGCAGTTTGGTTGAGTATGATCTGGTATGGAATTTGGTCACAATTTGTGTGGTGGAACTGTAAGTAAGCACACATAACCAGTATACAGTTCTAATCACTATATTAACAAAAGCAACATATAACTGTTCTATACACCTATTTTGGCCTCGCCTCTCCTGAGAATAGGTCCTCAATGTCTTGAAACCTGAATACCTCTTTAATGGGGTTGTACAAAGTTTGAAAACATGGCAGCTTCTGTCCAAAAACATGCAGGAGCACGATGTAGCCTATCGCTGAAGCAGTGGTCAGGAGAAGTAACCATCCAGTCCCAGCATCTGCTAGGTGCATGAAGTGTGGGCAAAAAAATGACGTGGCCTGTCAAAGGGAAGGATGTCACTACTATTGTGACTTATATGGTTGCCAGGAGGAGAGGTGGCTCAGGCTAAAGCGGCCAACAAGTATAGGTAGCATCAGAAAGACTGACATCATCATTGGTCGCTAATCAGCCTTTCAAAGGCAAATGGTATTAATGATTCCTAAAAGGGAATCTAAGGGTTGCTGGACATGATTAAAGGTATCAATTGCCAGTTGTGGAAGAGAAAGGTCAAAGGTGAGCAAAGCCACTCATATCACCTAGAGGGTGAGGTCATGAATTAGATGACTCAAACCAACCCCCTGGTTGGTTCCCACATGACCTCCTACAACCCTGGTGTAACTATCTCCCCCAAAAAAAGTGTAGCCCTCATATGGATGGCACCCAGACACTCACTGCAGGGAAGTCACCACTGCTTGTCATAAGGTCAGTGGGGGAGGTCATTTTTACTGAGCCCACCCCACTGGTCACAGAACTGCAGGACAGGACCGTCTGTTGCCTAAATAAATCTCAATGATTTCTTTTGAATGGATGAGTGCATTGGATTCTACTTTCTTTTCTAAGCTTCTTGACACTTGTCTCAAGTGGCGAGAAAACAGGGGAGGCTTATCCAGAGTTTGAAGCCTGTACCAGACCCTGGCTGGTGTAGACTTAATTTTCTGGTGCACTGCAGAAATGCAACTAAATGATCAAGAGGCATCTACTTCTTTTAGGCGGATCTAACTCCAGCACAGGGAGACTAAGATGGCAGTTTTGATAAATGTCACTCAAATTTTATTTTTTTCCTGTCCATGAATTGTACAGCTTATACTTAGGAAAATGCCTATCGAGACAAGTAATGCAGTTTTCACTATTTGCCTTCGACAGGTTACCTCTGCACTATACAAGATCTTGTTTGCCAAAAGGGATAATGAAGATGCAGCTGAATCAAAGACGCAGTTTTTTGAGAAATTTAAAATACTTGAAGAGGTAAGAATTGGTTTTCAGTGCCAGGGTATCTTGGTCAGGCAGCCGGGATGCTGTTAGACTGCTGGATCACGATGCCTGGTGGTGTGATGTTGTCACATGTGGGTGCCATGTGGTGCTGCACCAGCTAGAGTAAGTACCATTAAGGCAACCTTGATGTGATGAGTAGGCTCATGCCTTTTGATCAAAACATATACTAACACCTTGTGTACAGTATGTAAACAGGGGTGCACCACCAATGAGGCCAGGTGAGACTCGGGCAGCACCAGGTAGGGGCAAAGGGGGGGGCAGCAGAAGGGCCATGGGCTGAAGGGAAGGGGTTAGGTTAAGAAATTGGCTTGAATGTGGGGGTGCGGTTTCAGTTTTCACCTCAGGCAGCAGAAAGGCTAGGTGCACGCATGCATGTATATTATTGGGCTGTATACTATTTATTACACTGAGAGGCAATAATAGATCAGTGCATGAGTCATACATGCTTTTTCTTTGTGTTGAAGAAATCTTTTTTGCCCAGTAAGATATGGTCTAGAAAGCTCCTGGTGAATTGTGAAGACTGTGCTTTACACCGGGATAAAGGCTGCAGTTTTATGCAATGAGTACCCATAACAAAATAATAGCAAAGACGGGTGCACTCTGCGGTCTTACTAAACCCTCAAACGGATTTAAAAATTGAGAGATTAGCCAACATGTCCTACGGTGTAGGAAGTGTCTGAGCCCAAGCACCGCGCCAAGGTTTCTCAAGTAGCTCGGGACCTAACACTCGCTTACCTGTGCCATGTGGGCAATACCAGGGGCCAGTGGGCAAATTACAGGAGCATGAGGCCGACTCACAAACAACTCCAGTTACCTCCAGCATGTGACCATGCTAGCAATGGGAGGAGTCTGCAAGTCCCACTCAAGACTGGCTGATATGGCCCAGGCCTCACAGGTGCACCTAAATGTAGCATTTTTGCTGGGGATCGTCATTAGCAACGGGCCACGTGTGTGTGTGTGTGTGATATATATTGTACAGACCAAATGTTTAGACACACCTTTTCATTCAAAGTTTTCTTTATTTTCATGACTATGAAGGCATCAAAACTATGAATTAACACATGTGGAATTATATACATAACAAACAAGTGTGAAACAACTGAAAATATGTCATATTCTAGGTTCTTCAAAGTAGCCACCTTTTGCTTTGATTACTGCTTTGCACACTCTTGATGAGCTTCAAGAGGTAGTCCCCTGAAATGGTTTTTACTTCACAGGTGTGCCCTGTCAGGTTTAATAAGTGGGATTTCTTGCCTTATAAATGGGGTTGGGACCATCAGTTGCGTTGAGGAGAAGTCAGGTGGATACACAGCTGATAGTCCTACTGAATAGACTGTTAGCTGCTTTTTTCTTGCCATAATACAAATTCTAACAGGAGGAGACTTCTCCTCAACGCAACTGATGGTCCCAACCCCATTTATAAGGCAATAAATCCCACTTATTAAACCTGACAGGGCACACCTGTGAAGTGAAAACCATTTCAGGGGACTACCTCTTGAAGCTCATCAAGAGAATGCCAAGAGTGTGCAAAGCAGTAATCAAAGCAAACGTTGGCTACTTTGAAGAACCTAGAATATGACATATTTTGAGTTGTTTCACACTTGTTTGTTATGTATATAATTCCACATGTGTTTATTCATAGTTTTGATGCATTCAGTGTGAATCTACAATTTTCATAGTCATGAAAATAAAAAACTCTTTGACTGAAAAGGTGTGTCCAAACTTTTGGTCTGTACTGTGTGTGTGTGTCAAAAAAATAAAGCGAAGACTTGAACAACACAATGTAACTCCAAGTCAAATCACACTTCTGTGAAATCAAACTGTCCACTTAGGAAGCAACACTGAGTGACAATCAATTTCACATGCTGTTGTGCAAATGGGATAAACAGGTGGAAATTATAGGCAATTAGCAAGACACCCCCAATAAAGGAATGGTTCTGCAGGTGGTGACTACAGACCACTTCTCAGTTCCTATGCTTCCTGGCTGATGTGTTGGTCACTTTTGAATGCTGGCGGTGCTTTCACTCTAGTGGTAGCATGAGACGGAGTCTACAACCCACACAAGTGGCTCAGGTAGTGCAGCTTATCCAGGATGGCACATCAATGCGAGCTGTGGCAAGAAGGTTTGCTGTGTCTGTCAGTGTAGTGTCCAGAGCATGGAGGCGCTACCAGGAGATAGGCCAGTACATCAAGAGACGTGGAGGAGGCCGTAGGAGGGCAACAACCCAGCAGCAGGACCGCTACCTCCGCCTTCGTGCAAGGAGGAACACTGCCAGAGCCCTGCAAAATGACCTCCAGCAGGCCACAAATGTGCATGTGTCTGCTCAAACGGTCAGAAACACTCTATGAGGGCCCGACGTCCACAGGTGGGGGTTGTGCTTACAGCCCAACACCGTGCAGGACGTTTGCCATTTGCCAGAGAACACCAAGATTGGCAAATTCGCCACTGGCGCCCTGTGCTCTTCACAGATGAAAGCAGGTTCACACTGAGCACATCTGACAGAGTCTGAAGATGCCGTGGAGAACGTTCTGCTGCCTGCAACATCCTCCAGCATGACCGGTTTGGCATTGGGTCATTAATGGTGTGGGGTGGCATTTCTTTGGAGGGCCGCACAGCCCTCCATGTGCTCGCCAGAGGTAGCCTGACTGCCATTAGGTACCGAGATGAGATCCTCAGACCCCTTGTGAGACCATATGCTGGTGCGGTTGGCCCTGGGTTCCTCCTAATGCAAGACCATGCTAGACTTCATGTGGCTGGAGTGTGTCAGCAGTTCCTGCAAGATGAAGGCATTGATACTATGGACTGGCCCGCCCGTTCCCCAGACCTGAATCCAATTGAGCACATCTGGGACATCATGTCTCGCTCTATCCACCAACGTCACGTTGCACCCCAGACTGTCCAGGAGTTGGCAGATGCTTTAGTCCAGGTCTGGGAGGAGATCCCTCAGGAGACCGTCTGCCACCTCATCAGGAGCATGCACAGGCGTTGTAGGGAGGTCATACAGGCACGTGGAGGCCACACACACTACTGAGCCTCATTTTGACTTGTTTTAAGGACATTACATCAAAGTTGGATCAGCCTGTAGTGTGTTTTTCCACTTTCATTTTGAGTGACTCCAAATCCAGACCTCCATGGGTTGAAAAATTTGATTTCCATATTTTAATTTTTGTGTGATTTTGTTGTCAGCACATTCAACTATGTAAAGAACAAAGTATTTCAGAAGAATATTTAATTAATTCAGATCTAGGATGTGTTATTTTTGTGTTCCCTTTATTTTTTTGAGGTGTGTGTGTGTTTATATATTTGTGGGGGTTTTAACTCCGTCACTGTGCACGCATGTCAGTTCAGTCTTCACCACAGGCAGTGTTTATTTCAGCACACAAAGGTAAACATGTCCAAGCTTTAGCTTTAAGCTTTCTTCAGCCCACAAACATTGCATAACAAAGTCCCACATTCTGTGTTCAGTCCAAATCAGGTAACAACAATATGGTCTCACCACTCTCTGGGGTCTTTCAGAAACCAAGTCCTCCCTCTTAGCTTGTTCAGCTTTACTTAGCCTGTGCACACTTGATCTCCTCAGCTGAGATTCCCACACCATTTTTAACCACACAGTAGGAAAACCCTGGATGGAGTACGGGAGTGACCTGTCCCACCCAAGCTCTCTGGTCACTCCTAAAACCCAGACCCAAAATCCACTTTAACGAAAACCTCCCAGCAACCTAATGTTACTGGTATACTTATTTCCGGGAATTATATCACTGAGGCATACATTCTCAGTGAGACGTACTGACCATCCACGATTCTCCCCTCTAGGTTACTACTATATATATATATATATATATATATATATATATATATATATATATATATATATATATATATATATATATATATATATATATATATATATATATAATCAAACAGTAGCAGCACACCACTATATGCACTAAGACCAAGTGAACAGGTGAATGTGTGAACGGGGTCAAATACATGATGCCATATAGTATAATTGTATATAGTTACTGCAAAGCAGTGGAGAAGCTCTTAGCGCATATTATTGATCAAAAATATGTCAGGCCCACCTACCAGACGGCAAGGTTGCTTCTCATCAGGTGGGACCTACTCTAACATAGTGTGTTATTGCCAGGTAGCTTGCACCTGCGATTTATCTCAGGAGGTGCTGTTCCGTTTTTTGATATATATATATATATATCTGCATGTGGGTTTGAGCACTTTCACCTGTTTAATACCACGCCATTCTTTTCAGTTTGTATATAATGAGTACCCATACCCAAGTACTCTTGCATTCATATGTACTGCATCTATGAAAATTTCCTTTGGGTTCCTGCACACAATTCTATTTAGGCCAGCTATTGAATGGCTCTAAGATTTCATCGCCTCAGGGGGGGGGGTGGGGCGCATGCCCTCCAATGAGGCCAAGTGAGGTGATTGCCTCAGGCGGCAAGGCCTAGAAACAAGTGGAGTGCTGTGGGAAATGAGCACTTCCATTGTGCAAGCGTTCTTCTCTGTATATTCAACTGTATCGCAGTATACCTTTTTAACAGTACCGCTGGAGAGGAGGCGCCATTTAAATTTTCACCTCAGGCAGCAGAAGGTCTAGGTGCCTCTACTGCGCATCCCTATGGCTTTTTCCATGGCGGTTTTTACTCATGGATTCTTGGAAGGTACTGTGACATTCTGGAGGCAGCCTAGAGAGACCCACAGGGCTGTGATAAGGATGGGGTGCCATCTGCTGCTGAAGAGGTTTTGTAATTTATCTTCACTTTCTTTACAGGCTCTGGCCAAGAGGAAAAGCCCTTACTTTGGTGGAGAATCCGTGTCTATGATTGATTACATGATCTGGCCCTGGTTTGAACGGTTGAGTCTTTTTGAAGTGCAAGAGTAAGTAAGATAAAACATATTTTGTAGCTGCATTTAAAGCGCACCTGTCTGCAGGACCAATCCTATTAAATCAAGCATAATACCCAGTAGGGTCGATCCTGCTGAGTAAAATGATACCTGTCTTGTGAAAAATTGGTTGCAGCATTCCTGCAGTTTTATTCTATATTTAAATGAGCTTTTCAGTGCACTGAGGGTTATGGCCAGCACTGGAAAGCTGAGGTGCACGAGGAGCTAGGCCTCACCCCTCAGTGCATAAAGAATGAAAGTATTTTTCTCTGGAACACTGCAACTTATTTTCAAATTATTTTTTTGCAGTCCTATGTAACACCACAGATAACAGTGATATCTCTGAGTACGGATAATGTATTAGATGGATGTGAGGACCCAGAATTCAGAACACTCACATTGGGACCTGAAGTCTGGGGCCAGGCGCCGGCAGTGTGGGCCAAATTCTATATCCAGCCCCCCCCCCCCCCAAACAGAATTTGGATGGACATAACCTACCTTGCTATGAAATATACAGGAGAATACAGCACCATACCTGTGACCTCTCCTGTGATGTAGACTTTCCTCAGCGTCTTCATTCGGAGATAAGATTGCCATGATACATCCTTTCAGCCGCGTCTCTGCAGAGTTTCACAGAATTTTAATTTTTTCCCCCCTTTCTTTACGATCATCCTCAGATAACATACCTCCCCTTCCCCCGTAGTGCCGATAAATATAATGCCCTCTGTATAATTATGATATATAATGGCCCCCTCTGTATAATTATTATTATAATGGCCTCTCTGTAGAGTTATTGTAATTATGGCCCCCTCTGTATTAGGCAACATTCACATGTCCGCAGAATGGGTCCGCATCCGTTCAGCAATTGTGCGTAGAGATTGAATGGGTCCGCACAAGAATAGACATTTCTATAGGGGTGCCGGCCATGTGTATTGCGGATCCACAATACACTATGGACTCGTGAATGGACCCTTATAGTAATAATTATGGCCCCCTTTAGCCCCTCCGGCATACAGTCCCATGTAAGATGCAACCTTCAGCTCCTTCAACATACAGTCCAATGTAAAATGCAAAACTCCCCCTGCCTTCAGACCCTCCAGCATACAGTCCCATGTAAGATGCATCACTCCCCCTGCCTTCTAGTGCAGTGACCAGGAATGGGTACGCTGATGCCACTTATGCAGTGGGCTAGGGATATTTAAAGTTTTGTATTTGTCGTGACTCCAATTGCAGGGTACTAATCCAGGGCCCTTCCAAGGTGTTATAACGGATGTCCCAGATTAGGAATGCCAGAGTGGTGTAATGGCCTATAATGTCTCTATAGGGTGGTGATAATTGTGTCAACTGTGTCTCTACCTGGGTACTGCTGGGCTCCTGGCTCACTTGCAATAAATTTTGATAGTGATAGAAGGAGTAATAGAGGAATTTTGCAGCAGAAATGAGGTCCAGACCTTTAGATGAAGTTCAAACATTTCCTTACTGTAGATAACTTGTATACAGCTTTGGTCTCTGGTCCCAGCAGGTTTTGGCAATCATTGGCAGGAATAAATGCTTCTGCTTAATATGTGGGTAGCTTGCAGGATTGGACGTCTGCTTGGTAGCTATGTAACTGGCAGGAATGAATCTTCTGCACTTTTCTGTAGCTTCTGCTTTGTGGGGACAAACTAGCTGAGGAGGAATGGCCTCTCCTAGGTCTCTGGACTTAACTCACAGATTTTTCAGGGGATGCTTTCTTCCTGGAACTCTGGAGGTTGTCTGTGGTTCTCTGCCTCTTTCATCCAGCTGAGGCTGCAGGTGCTCAGCCTGGGTATATGATCAGGTCTCAGCCGAGACAAGATCCTTGCTGTCTTCCCTATGCAGGGGATCTCCTGAACGCTATCGCACAGCCTTCCCCAACAGGGGTGGCTGGCACACTGACTCCTTCTCTCACATGCAGTCTTTAGTACAAGGATTATTCCTCCTCCCTTCAGCCCCTGCAAAAAAAAAAAGTAAAAATAAGTCACTATTCTCCTCCACATACTGACCTGCAACCTCTGCTCCCCTCTCCAACATCGTGCTCTGTAGAATCTCCTGCACATCTTTAGGCCCCGCCCCTGTACGAGACTCCGCCTCTTCCCTGCACATTATACCTCCCAGGAGAAACTCCATTCTAGTCCCTACGAATGCTCTATTGCCTCATAGGCGTCAGGCCCCTATCCTGAAGCCTCTGAGGAAGAACAGAGGGGACGGGAGCCATAGGCTCCTGTGACCCTCATTGAAGTAATTGCTTGGTGCCCCCTGCAATTTTGCGCCCAGGCAATGCCACCCATCCCCACCACACTACGCTACTGCTGGTATCGGACTCAATACCGCCAGGTAGTTTGACTGATTCAATGGGGTTGATTCTGCCGCCGGGTGCTCTTTAATGAAACTTCTGTAATTTTTTTTTATTTTTATTTTTTATAGCATCCTCAGGATAGGTCATTGGTATCTGATAAGTGGGGGTGTTACACCTGGGACCCCTGACGATACCAAGCGCAGCTGCTAAAAAATGTGTGGTGCAGTGATGCCTTCTCAAACAGCTGATCCATGGTGTAGGACCCCAGCAATCAGATACTGATGACCTACAATATCTATAAGATGGGTCTGTGGCTAACCTTGGGCACTCCAGCTGTGGTAAAACCAACTCCCAAGATGCACACTTGCTTGGTTGTTCTCAAAACTCCACAGAAATAATTTGAGCATGCTGGGAGTTGTAGTTTCACCACAGCTGGAGTGCTGGAGGTTAGCTATCACTGGGATAGGTCATTATTTATAAAATCTTGGAAATCCCCTTTAACGTTGCAGGTAGGGATGAGCGAATCGACTTCAGATGAAACATCTGAAGTCGATTCGCGTAAAACTTTGTTGTATTACTGTACAGAGCAGGAGCTCCGTACAGTATTAGAATGTATTGGCTCCGATGAGGCGAAGTCTCGAGACTTCACAAAGACTTCGTAAATTAATTTGTACTGTTAAAAAATAAAATAAAATAAAAAATATCCTGAACTCTGGTTCGGTTCCAAGATACCACTTTGTCTCGCGAGACTTTGCGAAGCAATAACTTTGGCTCATTGTTGCTAATACATTCTAATACTGTACAGAGCTCCTGCTCCATACAGTATTCGAACTAAGTTTTATGCGAATAGACTTCCAATGTTTCATCTAAAGTCAATTCGCTCATCCCTAGTTGCAGGGTCTACATCGGGACTTTGGGCATAATTTTAAAATTTTTCTTTTTCTCCTCTTATCTAGTGTTCTGGAGAATTTGCCACGTGTGAAAGCCTGGCAAGAGCTTATGCTGCAGGATCCTGCTGTAATAGAGACCTTCACAGAGCCGGATGTTCTACGCGGCTTTTTCGAACTATATTCTAAGAAGCATTTGGATGCCTGTGATTACGGACTTGACTAATGCCTGATAACCGCGTGATCTGAGTATGCTGTACTTTCTGATCAATTGCATCTTATGTGTTTAACAGAGGCACACCAGGCTGTGATTAAATAGACTTTCAATTATTCATGTGTCACAGGGTTTATTCTAATCTTGTAGTAATTATCAGACTGATACAGACAGCTCCAAGACGTGTACTGCAGCTATCCTAAAACTTCTAACCTGCACTTCACTGCATGGGAAGGAGAAAGTCCAGTGGCACAGGAAATACAGTCCAGAGCGTATAATCCATTAGAGCAGGATATACAGCTTAGGCGATATAGTCCATGTGCAGTGGCCGGGTTTGTGGTGGCCTCAACTAGACTTGAGCGAATCTAGGTTCAAATAACTTATATTTTATTGCTGTTTCCGTACAGCATTAAAATGTATTGTCTCTGTGAAGCCAAACTTCGTCTTGCGAGATTTTGGTGAATTGCTTTGTATCTGTGTATTTAAAAACCGTTTAAAAAAAAATAAATCCAAAGTGGGCTTTGGTTCTGAGCAGGGGCGGACTAGAAACAAAGTGGCCCTGAAAAAATAAAAAAATGAACGTGGCCCCGTTTCGTAGTTGGGTTGAAATTGATGGAAGGCAGGGCCAGCAATCTATTATGGCACGTTATACCACCCCAACAGAGCCAAATACCACAATCCATCACAAAATACATCCCCAAAAACTTCCACTCACTGGCTGTGAGGAGGGCACAGGTGGCCCCCTGGGCATCGGCCCACCGGGACCTTTCCCTGTAAGGTCTATGGCCAATCCGCCCCTGGTTCTGAAGTACCAGCCAGTACCAAAACAGACTTTGGATTCCTATTTTAAATAGTTTTTAAATACGCAGATATGAACACAGTAGTAATTAATCAAAGTCTCGGGCAAGAAGAACTTTGGCTCTACAGAGCCAATACATTAAGATCAAAGTATTTGAATGAATCGACTTAAGATCTATGATTCGAAGCTGGAGTCGCTGAAGCCTTTTCCCATTGCTATGCTGAGTCCCCGATCACTGTCGGTGTCACCACGTGTTTCTGTTATCCAAAGGTGATGGTAAGGCACCACAATGGGAAATATGTCCAGAGACTCAGGGTTTTAAGTAAACCAGTGTGCATCTTTACTGGAGGAACTGAAGTGCAAAACAATACAGGAAAAGCACTGGGCTGCCTTCTCCAGACTCCTCCAGGGCAGAAGAGGGTTCATGCTGAGGAAAGGCCTGAGCTAGCTGTCCCTCTCACTCTCAGAAGGCTGGCTCCCTGGTCACAGGGCTGGTGACCTATGGTCTGTAGCTCAGTATCCCTATCTCAATGTCAAATTCTCCAGCCTAGGTCCAAATGTTTGAACGTGTCGTCTCTTTAAGAGCCACACAGGGGCGGATGTGGCAGGCGCAGCACTATAAAGTGCTTTTTGCGCTGTGGCATTAGAATTTTGATATCTCTGACTTCTTAGTCTAACTAGACTGTCTATTACTCTGTAATTCCTCTAGCGCCATTCTATGGAAACAGCAGGTTTAAAGAGCACACCAAATGCTTGCTATAATTTCCTTATTAACTTAAACTTTTCTTCATATAACGCTGCCACCTCCGCAGCAGATAGTCCATGTACAAAACACGTGTTGCATAAAGATTCATAAAATCGCGGTATGCATAAGATGGTGGTTCAACTGTTCAATCTTGTCATTCAACATAAAATGGTGGATATATTTCTCTCGAGTATCTGTACTCTCACCTTAAGTTATTTTAAGCACTTTATGATCTCTCTGAGGGGTATATCTGAGGTTAAGCAATAGTTCTACTTGCTTAACTTGGTTTGCAGATTGGTTGTATGGAATTTGGTCGCAATTTGTATGGAATTTAGTGGAACTGTTAGTAAACGCACATATAACTTGTTCAGTATACAGTTCTAATCACAATACGAACAATAGGAACACTTTATAACTGTTCTAAATGCCTATTTTGGCCTCTCTGCTTCCATAAAACACAGCTCTTAGTGGAGTGAATGTCTGTTCAGCTACTCTCCTCTGGTGTAATGATTCTAGCAGCTCGTGAGTGTGGTTGGTCAAAATTCCTGTGTGAGAGGCTGACTGTGAGTGGTCTAGACTCCTGCCCAGCAACAACAGTTTAACTCTATGCTTTCTGTTTCTGCTGTGTAATTGAGCTTACATTAGATTATATAATGAATCTTAATGGCATATTATCTTTTCTGCGTCTGTGAACACAAAATAGAACTATTACATCACATCCAAACATGAAGTCACTGTAAATAACTCTGCTTTTGTCTTTAACACCTAAACATAGGAACTGTATTAAGGTTATTGGCAGGTCTAGCTGTATAAACCTGTATTAGCAACCTAAAACAGGTCTTAGCTGGCCAGCTACAGCAGACATACGACCTGTGCAGCTGGGCCATGAACTACATAGATTTACTTGTGTGTTCGCTGCCTCAATTCCTTCCCCTGCGCTGCTGCTAGCACAAGAGGGAGGTGGCCCGCTTTGTCCAGCATGCAGCATCATAAACCTCCTTCACAGGAGGCCAGGGCCCCCTCTGTCGTGCAGATGCTTGTTACTACTGTCAGTGAAGGCATTGAAGTTACCATGGGGCAGTGGGTGGATTAGAGCTTCTGTAATAAAATAAAACCTATAACCACACATTGTAAACATATTGACCCACAGAATAAACATACCTCCCAACGGGACAGTCCCGGATTGCAGTGGCTGTCCCGGTATGGGGGCGCATACGTTCTGCAATTTTGGTGCAGACCCATTCATTTCAATGGGGCAGTAAAAGATGCGGACAGCATTCAGTATGCTGTCCGCATCCGCACTTCCGTGATGCGGATCTGCAAACAAAATGAAGCATGTCCTACTTTTGGCTGCAAATTGTGGTCCGCGGCCCCATTGTACTCAATGGGTCCGCAAAAATGCGGATGACATGTGGAAAGACACCAAATGTCTTCCACATTGCGGATCCACAGGAAGTTGAAAGAAATTAGCACATCCCCCTGTTGTGACTTTCTGAGCCAGGGAAAGTTGTGTGGCAGAATAGTAGAATGTCTGCAATCAATGTAGAAAAGCTCATTGTTATGATTCAAGAGCGCCCTGCACTATGGGATACACGTGCAGAGGTGTATCATGAACGTCTAGTAAAAGACCGCTCTTGGGAGGAAATTGCAAAATAATTGCTACCAACAGCATGGTCCGCTGCATCGACAGTGAAAAAGGAGAAAATCGGCGAGTATAAAAAAAATTGTTAGTATCTATTTAAATTGTGAAAACCCGGCCTACAGTGGTGGGGAGTGCAGGAGCACATGGTGTCACTGGTTGCTATGACGCCGTGCACTACTGCACTCAGCAGCATGGAAGGCCGGGTTTTCCTACACTGACCTGGTGCCAAGGTGACATTACACTGCATGGGGCCCATGTAGTGTAATGGCACCTGCTGCACCATGTCAGTGTAGGAAAACAGCAAATTTTGGGCAATTTTTTACTTTTTAATCAATTTTATACTGTAACAAAGCAAGGGTTAACAGCCAAAAAAACTTAGTAAATTGTCCTGACTCTAGTTTACAGAAACACCCCATATGTTGTGGTAAACTTCTGTGTGGCCAAACAGCAGGGCACTGAACTAAATAAATGCCATTGTTTTTACAAGTCCGATTTTGCTGTACTGGTTTTATGACACCTTGTCACATTTTAAGCCCCCCTGATGCACCCCTACAGTAAAAACCACAGGAAAGTTACTCCATTTTGGAATTTACGGGATGAGGTTGCAATTTTGTAGGTACTATTTTTGGTTGCTCTATATTAGACTTTATTTGAGGCAAGGTAAAAAAAAAAAAAATTATAAATATCATTGCCTTTTGACTCTTAATACAAATGTTGTCTTGTAAGGGTGGGTTTACACTAGTGTTAGGGATTCCGTTATAACATGGTTATAACGGAATTCCAACACAGAATGCAAAACAGAAGCCTTTAAAAGGCTTTCAGTTTGCTTTCCGCCCTAATAGAAGTCTATGGGAAAACATAACGGATCCATCTGGGTCCCGTTATGCAAGACGGAAAACAATGTCCTGTCGACAGCTTTCCCATAGACTTCTATTAGGATGGAAAGCAAACAGAATGCCTTTTTAAAGGCTTCCATTTTGCAATCCATCATAATACAAGTCTACGGGCAAAAAAACGGAACCGTCCTTCCGCCTTATGAATTCCGTTATTTTCAGTTATAACCATGTTATAACTGAAAGCCATAACTGAATCCCTAACGCTAGTGTGAACCCACCCTAAATTTGTTTTATTTAAAATAAATTTATAAAAAAAAATATATATATATATATATATATATATATATATATCCATCCCCAGTCGTCTCCATGACAGCACAAACTGAGATTGCATTCCTCTGATAGGACAGGAAAAAGCACACAGAGAGGTTAAAACCCCACCCCCACCCCTCATCGCCAGTGTGTTTTTTCCTGTCCTGACAAGGAAGGAATGCCAGAGAGGTGCTGGGAGCTCTTCTGGGTTCCCTAGTCCTTTTTTTGCGGTTTTTACCTTTTTTCTTCTTGCCCTGCTACGGCGGGGTGTCATCCGTTAGACCGGAGGTCGGTTGCGGGGTCCGGCTCTTCCCTCCTCCAGGTGCGGTCTATGCCCGGGTCACCCTCATTCATGGTGACCCCGGCGAAATTCCCTCTGCGGCGGCCCAGGCGGGCTTGAAGCAGTGCGGTAGGGCGGCTGGAGCGACGCTATGACGCGCTTCCCTCCAGTCGCCAGGTGATGATGTCGGACGCCGGGAGGCGTGGCCAGCGTCGTGACGTCACGGAGGCCGCGGCCGGCGCCAAATTCAAAAAGGGACACCGATTCGGACCGCTCTGAGGCCTCTACGATTCACCCTACCTGCTGACAGCATCGTAAGTGGACGGGAGCTGAGAGGATGAGCGCCCCCAGGGCCGGATTAACGTAGGGGCTGATGGAGCTGCAGCTCCAGGCCCCTACCATAAAATAGGCCTATCTGCCAGCCAAAAGGCCGTCAGGAGCGGCCTGCGCTAAAAGTCCTCTGTTGTCAGCTGTCACATAGAGCACAGACAATGCAGAGACCCTCACCTCACGCTGGCAGCAGGGAGCCTGAGGGAGGGACTCAGGAGGAGCGTAATATGATCCTAGAGTGGAAGCTGCTTCTGCCAGCCCCTCCCCTCCCCGCCCACCAACCAATCAGAGCTGAGGCAAGGCAAGCACTAGCAGCTCTGAGTCCTCTGAGTAGTACAGGGAGTCTTCACAGGTCCTGTAAGGGAACTGCACAGTGTAAAGTGTAGTTCCCAGGTTAGAACAGTACATCTGCCAGGACCTGTGATGACATCATCACAGGTCCTTCAACCCCTAACAGCAAGTATTAGAAGTTCACAATCAGCTCTGCATTGATCCATACAGACTGGAATGGAGTGGTAAGAGGAGGTCCTCCACTTTTCATCATTTACCCCCCCTCTCCATGCCCTGTTTTTACTCATTGCTCACTCATGTATAATACTTCAGACAGTTACAGTGACCACAACCTCATGTACTTCACACACACAGTGACCATAATGCATAACTGACCACATATTTCTATAAACACTGCATCTACAGTATTATACCTTGTATGCCTCACATCTATATATATACACACTGCATATATTAAACAGTATTATAGATGCAATATGTACAGATATATAGTATATACAGCAGTGTACTGATATGTGAGGTACAAGGTATAATATATGCAGTGTGTATAGATATATTGTATATACAGCAGTGTACTGATATGTTAGGTACGAGGTATAATAGATGGTGTGTACAGGTATATTGTATATACAGTATTGGATTGATATGTGAGGTACGAGCTGTAAATTATAACTCATATATCAGTACACTGCTGTATATACTATACATCTGTACACACTGCATCTATTATACCTCTTTTGTGTGCCAGGCCTGTTTTGTAATCCCAATCCGGCCCTGATGGCATAAATTATAAAACGCAGCGAACATAGTTCATGGAACAAAGAGAGAGGCCTGGAATGGGTAGTGGGAGGGGCTATGAAAGGGGAATGGGGGCCCAATTTAGATTCTTGCTATGGGGCCCAGTGATTTCTATGTACGCCTTTGACAGGAGCAGGGAGATAAGAGAAGTGACAGATGACACAGAGTTTAGATTACAGGTTGAATTAACCCTTTAGGATCAAATTGGCTTCTCAGGAGATATATATGTTAAAGGCATCTCATTCAGTAGCTATATAACTAAGGCTACTTTCACACTAGCGTTCGGAGCGGATCCGTCTGATGTTTTATCAGACGGATCCGCTCCTATAATGCAGACGTTTGCATCCGTTCAGAACGGATCCGTCTGCATTATAACTTAGAAAAATTTCTAAGTCAGAAAGTAGCCTGAGCGGATCCGTCCAGACTTTACATTGAAAGTCAATGGGGAACGGATCCGCTTGAAGATTGAGCCATATGGTGTCATCTTCAAGCGGATCCGTCCCCATTGACTTCCATTATAAGTCTGGACGGATCCGCTCGCCTCCGCACGGCCAGGCGGACACCCGAACGCTGCAAGCAGCGTTCAGGTGTCTGCTCACTGAGCGGAGCGGAGGCTGAACGCTGGCAGGCGGATGCATTCTCAGTGGATCCGCCTCCACTGAGAATGCATTAGGGTCAGACGGATGCGTTCGGGGCCGCTCGTGAGCCCCTTCAAACGGAGCGCACGAGCGGACACCCGAACGCTAGTGTGAAAGTAGCCTAAGGGGGGGTTCACATCTCCTTTATGGATTCCGTTAAGTGGGGACTGTGGGGACTATTTTATTATCAGCCAGTGACTGTGTTAGGCTACTTTCACACTAGCGTTCGGGTGTCCGCTCGTGAGCACCGTTTGAAGGGGCTCACGAGCGGCCCCGAACGCATCCGTCTGGCCCTAATGCATTCTCAGTGGAGGCGGATCCACTGAGAATGCATCCGCCTGCCAGCATTCAGCCTCCGCTCCGCTCAGTGAGCGGACACCTGAACGCTGCTTGCAGCGTTCGGGTGTCCGCCTGGCTGTGCGGAGGCGAGCGGATCCGTCCAGACTTAAAATGGAAGTCAATGGGGACGGATCCGCTTGAAGATGACACCATATGGCTCAATCTTCAAGCGGATCCGTCCCCCATTGACTTTCAATGTAAAGTCTGAACGGATCCGCTCAGGCTACTTTCAGACTTAGAAATTTTCTAAGTTATAATGCAGACGGATCCATTCTGAACGGATGCAAACGTCTGCATTATAGGAGCGGATCCGTCTGATGAAACATCAGACGAACCCGCTCCGAACGCTAGTGTGAAAGTAGCCTTACTGTAATACTGTTATCAATTCAGCACATAGTTTTCCCTGTGCGTGCATTCACATTTCACTTCACTTGGTTCCTTGTACTACTGTCAGTGTCAGACTGTTGTCCCTGTGGGTAACAATGCACAACAGACAACAATGCACACCACAGTGACAGCTCCTGAGTCCTCCTGTCCGGCATCAGCCTCAGCTTCCCTTCACTATCACTATAATCAATCACTCTTCCTGATCCTGACTCACTCATTAGAGAGCTGAAGAGCCGACTGAGTCAGCAGCAGCAAGTGAATCGAATGGATAGCATCTGCGCATGCGCACCGGCACCTAGAGTCTTCGGTTCACTTGCGAGTCAGCTCAGCAGTCAGTGACTCAGCAAGTGAACCGAAGATCCGATTCATGAATCGGTTCATTTGAATGAGCTGATTCAAATGAACCGATTCATCTGAAAGATCCGAACTTCCTATCACTACTGAGGTCATATCCGGCGGGCCGCGGCATTACAGGAACAGCACCAGCTGCTCTGACGTCCTGCCGCCGGATATACGTCACAGGATATCCGGCGGCAGGACGTCAGAGCAGCTGGTGCGGTTCCTGTAATGCCGGCCCGCCGGATATGACCTCAGTACGCCCGCGGTTATCCCTCCTGCACGCTGCGCTGTGTACAACCTACTCAGCAGTTTCGACCAGCACACGGCCCACAGCGCTCAGCCACACCAGCCCGCGAGACAGCAGGAGCTTCTGGAGCAGGGCAGGTATCAGATAAACTCATCCAGTTGGAAGAGAGGGCAATCATGGTGCTGTTCTGATTTATGGACACAGCTCTCAGCATGCTTAGCCAGCCTTCTATCTGGCTGTTTCTGAACCTGTGGACTGTGACTCTCAAGAAGCACAGCCAGATAGAAGGCTGGCTAAGCATGCTGAGAGCTGTGTCCATAAATCATAACACAGCTCTATGAAAATTACTGACTGGCTAAGCATGCTGAGAGCTCAGTCTCTATAACATAACACATTAAAGAAATTACTGTTTCTAGCTGCTGGTCCACAGCAGCTAGAAACAGTAATTTCTTTAAAGGGATTCTGTCACCAGGTTTGACCCCTGTCAGCTAAAAATATGCTGATGTTCAGGGCGTCTTCATGATTCCTAATGTGGGCTTATAAATGTCATCTGTGGGCTTATTTAGCTAAAAAACAGCTATTACTAACCTGTCAGTCAAACAAATAAGGTGCCCAAGGGGATGTTAATGGATGCAAGGTGCCAGCCGCACCCACCGCCGTTCGTGCCCAGCGCCGCCTTTCTGGACTTCTGCACCGCCTCCTAATCCTCTGTGCCGCCTCTCGCTCTCCCTCCCTCCCCCCTCCTTCTGCTGTAAGATCTCGCGCTTGCGCACAGGGCTCTGCCTGATGCGCCCGTGCAGACTTCTCCATTTGGCTTCTTCCAGCGAAGTGCGCATGCGCCGGCACTTCGCTCAACCCCTGTATGCGCGAGATCTTACAGCAGGAGGGGGGGGGGAGGGAGGGAGAGCGAGAGGCGGCACAGAGGATTAGGAGGCGGCGCAGAAGTCCGGAAAGGCGGCGCTGGGCACGAACGGCGGCGAGTGCGGCCGACACCTTGCATCCATTAACATCCCCTTGGGCACCTTATTTGTTTGACTGACAGGTTAGTAAAAGCTGTTTTTTAGCTAAATAAGCCCACAGATGACATTTATAAGCCCACATTAAGA
Source organism: Bufo bufo (assembly GCF_905171765.1). Classification (NCBI taxonomy): domain Eukaryota; kingdom Metazoa; phylum Chordata; class Amphibia; order Anura; family Bufonidae; genus Bufo; species Bufo bufo. The sequence goes on from NC_053394.1 coordinate 56,020,533, forward strand.
ATCGTGAAGACGCCCTGAACATCAGCATATGTTTAGCTGACAGGGGTGAAACCTGGTGACAGAATCCCTTTAATGTGTTATGTTATTTAGACACAGCTCTCAGCATGCTTAGCCAGCCTTCTATCTGACTGGCTAAGCATGCTGAGTGCTGTGTCCATAAATCATAACACAGCTCTATGAAAATTACTGTTTCTAGCTGCTGTTGTCCACAGTCCACAGCAGCTAGAAAACAGTAATCTTCATAGTCATGTTAAATGATCACTATAGTGTCAGGAAAACAAAGCGGTTTTCCTGACACTATAGTGCCCTGAGGGTGCCCCCACCCTCAGGGTCCCCCTCCCGTGGTCCCCCTCCATGTTGCCAAGATAGACGCCAAATGAAGGGGTAGTTTCAGGAACAAAATACTTTAATGGTATCGATAAAATATATATGTAATTAAGACACTGAGTGCAGTTCCATAAAAAGGCCCAGCAAAATCCTCAGCACCAGGCCCATGATGCTCTTAATCCGGCCCTGAGCGCCCCTACCACCACTGGCTCGGGTCCTGAGCCCCCTACCACTCTGGGCGGTGTGAGTGGCCTGCTGGCACCTTTTCTTATTGCATATTTTCCCTGCAGTGGTTGACCCTTTCCTCCCTTGTGTGTTGCAGGGAGAAAAGGAGTCTACCTCCTCTGTTAAATCCAAACCCAGGAAGTGCGGCGTCTGTTCTAAGCGCCTTCCTTCCTCAGGGTCCAAGTTACTGTGTAAGGACTGCACCTCTACCGTGGTGAAGGCAGAGTCCTCTAGTTTTATGGAGGAGATCAAGACTCTGGTCAGAACGGAGGTCCATTCAGCGTTGGCTGCTAGGGACCCCCCTGCCTCCCCTATACCCCAGCCCTGTCAGGGCCACAGACCACCCTCCTCCAGAGGCCTGGACTACTCCGGGAGTGATCTGGACTCGGCCGACTCTGTTTTGTCAGATGCGGGGACTTCGGCTAGATCTCAGGAATTGGAGGAAAGTAGTGAGTACAGGAGATTCCTCTTTAACCCAGAGGATATAGAAGAATTGATCCGAACCATCAGGGCTACTATTAAGATGGAGGTCCCTAAGAGGTCCAAGTCAGTCCAGGAGGAGATTTTCGGGGGTTTAGGGGAGAGGCACAAATCAGTGTTCCCGGTCCCGGACAATATCCAGAAGATGATACGGGCAGAATGGGAGAAGCCAGAGAAGGGTTCCTTTATCCCATGGGGCCTCAAAAGGCGATACCCCTTCGACGAAGCGGACTGTGCCGACTGGGAGACCATTCCCAGGGTGGATGCTCCCGTCGCTAAGGTAGCGAAACGAACGGTCCTTCCGTTTGAGGACGCAGCGCAGCTCAAGGACCCTCTAGATAGGAAAGCCGAGAGTCTGCTCAAGAGAACCTGGGAAGCTACAGCAGCTCTCCTAAAACCGGGGGTAGCAGCGACATGTGTGGCTCGTACACTCGCGGTGTGGCTTGAACAACTAGAGCACCATATAGCGAATAAGGCCCCTCGGGAGGAGATCCTGGATAGTATTCCTCTTCTGAAGAAGGCTACTTTCTTCCTTGCCGATGCCGCTGCAGAATCGGTTAGGCTTTCTGCCTGCACGACGGTTCTGTCCAATACCACCAGACGGGTACTATGGCTTAAAGCCTGGTCGGGCGACTCCGTATCGAAAAACAGGCTGATGTCCCTACCCTTTCACGGTCAGTACGTGTTCGGGTCCGACCTGGACAAAATCCTTGAGAATGCCACGGACCGTAAGAAGGGCTTTCCAGAGGACAAATCCAAGTCCAGGAGACAGTTTTTTCGGAGGCCCCAGCAGGATCCCAGGGCCGATAGGAGGAGCCGCGAGGGTCGCGGATTTACGAGAGGCGGGAGTGGAAAAGGTTTTTTCCTTAATCCCAACAGGGGAGATCCCGCTCCCTCTTCATCAAAACAATGACATCATCCCGGTCGGAGGAAGGCTCCGCTCCTTTCTAGGGGTTTGGGAACAAACCATCACGGATCCATATATATTAGGCATCGTAGAACATGGCTACACTATAGAACTGGATTCCCTTCCTCCGCAGAGGTTCGTCCTGACCAAGCTCACCAGGGGCCTCGAGTCTCCCTTATCCGAGGGCGTAAGAAACTTATTACGCCTGGGGGCAGTAGAAAAGGTACCCGCCAGAGATTTGGGGAAGGGTCACTATTCCCCCTTATTCCTGGTCCGGAAATCGAATGGCAATTTTCGGACCATCATAAATTTAAAACCCCTGAACAAACACATCACCTACCACAAGTTCAGGATGGAGACAGTCAAGTCAGCGGTGAAGCCCATCAAGAGAGGGTCTATGATGGCTACAATAGACCTCTCCGACGCATACTTCCACATCCCAATACAGGTCCGTTCCAGAAGATATCTGAGGTTCGCGGTGGAGCAAGGCGGGACACTTTGCCACTTTCAGTTCAAGTGCCTCCCGTTCGGCATATCATCGGCACCCCGCATATTCACCAAAGTGATGGCGGAGGTCGTAGCCTCCCTAAGCAAGGAGGGGATAATAATCGTCCCTTACCTAGACGACCTGCTAATAGTAGCAGAATCCTCAGATCTCCTTCACAGACACATCCAGGTGGTTCTCTCGCGCCTCCAGAACTTGGGCTGGTTGATCAACCGGGAGAAGTCCGACATGTTCCCAGACCATCGGAAGGTATTCCTGGGTATTCTCTTGGATTCAGTTCTTCAAAAATCTTTTCTCCCTCCGCTAAAGGTACAGAAGCTGAGGTCAAGGGTCCTCCACTTCACCAAACAGTCCCGTTGCTCAATAAGGCAGGGCATGGAAATGCTGGGCCATCTCACCTCCTGCATCCCCGCGGTAGCCTGGGCCCAATTCCAATTACAGAAGCTGGTTCTAAAGCAATGGAACGGGTATCGATCATCCCTGGACCAGGGGCTGTCAGTGTCCCGGGGGGTAAAGGCTTTACTGGGCTGGTGGCTCAAGGCCAAGAACCTGGAATCGGGAGTTCCATGGAGGCAGGAAAGTGTGTTTTCCCTCACGACGGACGCCAGCTCTTGGGGCTGGGGGGCCCTCACGGCTTCGGAGACTTTCCAAGGGATTTGGTCCGAGGACCAGAGAGAGATGTCCTCCAACTACAGAGAACTCCGTGCGGTGTGGGAAGGCCTCAGGTCCATCCAAATACAGGCCAAAAATCGCCACGTCCTGGTCCATTCGGACAATTCTACAGCGGTGGCATTTATCCAGCACCAAGGAGGAACAAGACACTGTCATCTCCAGAGGCTCTCAGACCGAATCTTCCTTTGGGCAGAAAAGAATCTACAATCCCTTGCGGCAGTACATCTAAAGGGATCCCTGAATCTCCAGGCGGATTACCTCAGTCGGCAAAGTCTGGATCCAGGCGAGTGGTCTTTGTCCCAGACCGCTTTCCAACAAATTCGGGACTGTTGGGGGAATCCCATCCTAGACCTGTTCGCATCAGCAAAGAATCACAAGGTTCAGAATTTCTTTTCCCTCAATCGAAGAGACCCATGTGTGGCAATAGACGCTTTTACCCAGAGCTGGACGACTGGCCTTGTCTACGCTTTTCCCCCGATACCAGTAATCCCAAGAGTGCTCCAAAAGTTTCAGTCCGAAAGGTGCAGACTGATTCTGGTGGTCCCATTCTGGCCCAGGAGAAGCTGGTTCGGGCTCCTCAGGTCCCTCAGCCTGGAAGATCCCATTCGTTTCCGACCGAAGGAGGGTCTTCTAACCCAGGGTCCCATACCGCACCCCAATACCAACCTCCTCAAGCTGTCCGCTTGGATTCTGAGCAATCCCTCTTGCTAGGGCTAGGGCTCTCTGAAAGAGTAGTTAAGACCCTCTTACTCAGTAGGAAGTCCAACACCTCCAAAGCGTACCTCAAGGTTTGGAGGAAGTTCGCCTCCTGGGGAGGAGTCAGGTTCAACCAGTCCACCCCTAATATCCCGCTTATCCTGGAATTCCTCCAGGATGGGCTGGATTTGGGTCTTGCTCCTAACACATTGCGAGTTCAGGTGTCTGCCTTGGGGGCCCTCTATAATACCAGCCTCTATGAGGTCCCCTGGGTAGCAAGATTCCTGAAAGCGGCAGATCGACTAAAACCCAGAGTCAGGAATATGGTCGCTCCATGGAACCTCAACACTGTCCTTTTAGGGCTGTCAGATGTTCCGTTTGAGCCTCTGCTCTCCCTATCTATTAAGTGGCTCACTCTGAAAACCATCTTCCTAGTGGCCATATCCTCCGCAAGGAGGGTTTGCGAGCTCCAGGCCCTGTCCATACAGGAACCCTTCCTCAAGGTGCTAGACGACAAGCTCATTTTCAAATTAGACCCCTGTTTTCTCCCTAAGGTGGTCTCCTCCTTTCATAGGTCGCAAGATATAGTTATCCCGTCTTTTTTTCCTAACCCTAAAGACGAGCAGGAATCTAGATTCCACAATTTAGACGTTAGGCGTTCAGTTCTTCATTATTTGCACGCCACAGAGGAATGGCGTATCGATAAAAATTTATTTATCCAATTTGCAGGTCCAAATAAGGGTAAGAAGGCAGCTAAGAGCTCTATATCCCGCTGGATTAGATGCACCATTTCTGAGGCCTATAAAGCTTCTGGCAAGGAGGCTCCTACATCCCTTAGAGCTCACTCGGTTAGATCGGTCTCCACTTCTTGGGCTGAGAGAGCCTCTGCTTCGTTAGAACAGATCTGCAGGGCAGCTACCTGGAAGAGGGCCCACACCTTCACCAAGCATTATAGGGTGGATGTGTTTGCTGACGAGGACTTGGCCTTTGGACGTAAAGTCCTAGGTGCTGTAGTCCCCCCCTAAGTTACTTTGTTAGTTCTCAGTTTGTGCTGTCATGGAGACGACTGGGGAAATGAGTATTACACTCACCGGTAATCCGGTTTCCTGGAAGTCTCCATGACAGCACAACTTTGTCCCGCCCTTGTTTTTTTCTTTGTCAATAGACTATTTGGCTAGCTTTATGTTCTACCCTTTGTCCTAGTCCTGTTATAATACACTGGCGATGAGGGGTGGGGGTGGGGTTTTAACCTCTCTGTGTGCTTTTTCCTGTCCTATCAGAGGAAGGCAATCTCAGTTTGTGCTGTCATGGAGACTTCCAGGAAACCGGATTACCGGTGAGTGTAATACTTATATATATATATATATATATATATATTTTTTTTTTAGTATAGCAACTAAAAAAGCGGTGGAACACCAGCCGGGTACCAATACCGGTGAGAAATAAATGCTAAACAAGAGTGTAGAAGGTTTCAAAAATGAGAAACCATACATGTATACCTGACTTCTTGGATTTTTAAAGCCGATAATGGAAATGAGAGCGTAAGTAAATTTTATTTAATAATTTTAAACATTACATTACGACCGTGTGAAGCCCGTGCTGTGGTCCGCAATGCACGGGTACCTTCCGTGGCCCAGCCGCATGGGGATCGCAAACCCATTCACTTGAATGGGTTCGCGATCCCTCCGTTCCGCAAAAAGATAGAGCAAGTTCTATCTTTTTGCGGTGCGGAGGCACAGAACGGAACCCCAGGAAGCACTCCGTACTGCTTCCGTAGTGTTCCCATCCGTGCTTCTGTTCCGCATCTCCGGATTTGCAGACCCATTGAAATGAATGGGTCCACATCCATGATGCGGAATGACAACGGAACGGTGCCTGTGAATTGCGGATCCGCAAATGCAGTCCGCAATACGGAAACAGGACACCAACGGTCGTGTGAGCCCTAAAAATTGTAATATAAAATGGATTAATTATAATATTTTCTAAACAGAACCGTGGACAATCTTTCCGAAGCTTTGAGATCTCATCAAGCAGTGTCAGAAGCTCATGGATCTCAAGCTCTTTAAGAATCTCATGCTCTGTCAGAAGCTCCCGGATCTGAACAAATGTCTGCCGAGGTGGAGGGAATAATTGAAGAGGATAACCAGGAGGCTACAGAACAAGATCCATCACTGCAGCCTTACAGTATGTAGTAATCGAGGAAAGACTGGAAGAAATTCCTCATCCAGAGCCAGTAACCCCTGAAGCAGCTAATGTTCCGGTGTGTCATTCTTCTGGCAGGCGACTGCAACAGAATGATTCCGGTGTAGATCTTCGAACCCAGGTGGATACAATGGTCATGGAATATTTAACCTAGAATTGCTCTGAAGCCAAGGAGGAATTTTGTTAAATGGCCTAGGTTACCTTTTGCGCCGTGTGCCAGAAGAACGACTTGCACGGTGCATTTCTGCTACGGTTCAAGTTCTTGATCGGTTCGCTGCCCCCCAGGAGCCACATCACCTGGAAGACTATCTCGATCAATCTAGAAGAGAACAGTTGAATCTCCCTTCCCGTCATCGCCCTGATCCCCCAATCGTGCAAAAAATAATTTTTGTTAATGAAGTTTTATACTTTTAATCTTTTGTTAGAAATTATTAATAAAGGTTCTAATTTTTAAAATTAAAATTGTTTTTAATATTGATTACATATTATCTATTTAGGTCATTATTATTAAATAAGGCCTCATGAACAAGAAAGTTGTGAATCTGTTCCACGCATTGGGGACCACAATTTGCGGTCCTTAATACACGGAATGGCCGCACAATAAATAAATAAATTTATGATATGGTACATAATTACTTCTATTATTTTTTTATCACACCAATGCTTGAGCTGCATGGAAGTTCAGTAAGGCTTTTTTCCCCTCACCCATGACGGCACCCCATGTGACCAGGGACCTCCCATCCGGGACAGGAAACCTGAGAAGATAAAAGGTTCACACCCCCACCAAGCACCAGTTCAGGTTTCCTGTCCTCCGGATGGGAAGTCTCTGGGAAGCTCACGTTGGATTTCACGTTGGTTCTCACCTACAGCCGAGGGGAGGCCCAGGTTTTTATCCGGTGGGTGGCCTCCCCCAGGTGGCGTCAAGCTCTCCGGGGCTGCTGCCTACAGTCTGGGCCTCTTCCCCCACATTCCGGCGCTGGCCTGAGGGAGCCGCTGTGGCCGTGTTCAGGCGGCTTCTCTCCTTGCTCCCGGGTTGCCCGTCTTCCTGTCGGCGTCGGAAGGGGCGTCTGCGCATGCGCACGCCCCGACGCGGGGGGGGCGGGGCTTGACCCGGAAGTCGGGTTGAGCGCCGATGTGTGCCCTGGCGCGTCTTTTAAAATATAAATGGGGCAGAGGGGGGGAACCCAGCCGGCTGATGTGGCACACAGTGTGGTGCTGAAGAGGCTCTTTGCGGTCAGCAAGATGTCAGAGCCTACAGACGGACGCGCCGAACCCCTGGAACCCTCAAGGCCCGGAAGTCCGGTACCAGTCCTGAGGAGTGGGGGCTAAAGAAGGTGGTGAGATATATACTTTTTTATTAATGGGGTGTTATCTGCTTGATTTGTGTAGGTGGCAAAGCCCCCCAAAAAAGCGGCCTCAAAGACGAAGCATAAGGAGTGTGCAGGATGTAAGGTCCCCCTAGCTTCCTCCTATTCTAAGCCGTTATGCACCCCATGTATTGATAAGTTGGTGGCAGAGGAGTCACGGAGCCTTTCCAGGAATATGCGATCTTTAATAAGATCTGAAGTGAAAGCATCCCTAAAATCCTTAACTACGAATCGCCCGCAGTCTCCGGGAAGATCTCCGGATATGAGGGGTTCGGATATAGACCGCTCTGACGCGGAGGAAAGAGAAGCAAGCCAGTTACTCTCCGATGATAATACTTCGTCAGCAGAAGAAGAAACAGGGGGATCCCTTTTCTCGCCTGAAGATACCCAAAACCTCCTTAAAGCGGTCAGAGCGACGATGCAATTAGAAGAGGTGAAACAGCCTAAATCAACTGCAGACGTCGCCTTTCAGGGGTTAGGTCCCAGAAAGCAGAGAGTTTTTTCCGTTCATGAGAATGTACAGGCATTAATTAAAAAGGAATGAAAGAATCCTGATAGGAAATTTTTTATTCCAAGCTCTGTCAAAAGGAAATATCCCTTTGATGAAAAGGTAGCAGCCTGTTGGGACAAGGCCCCTATTGTTGATGCTCCGGTGGCAAAGATTGCCAAGAAGTCTGCTCTTCCGTTCGATGACCTGGGTAACCTGTCTGATCCTCTGGATAAAAAAGCGGATTTTTATTTGAAGAAGGCCTGGGAATCATCCTCTACCTGCTTGAGGCCGGCGGTTGCAGCGTCATGGGTCTCTAGGTCACTACATATCTGGCTGGAACAGCTGGAACAGCATCTCAGTGAGAAGAAACCAAGAGAAGAAGTTCTGGCCTCTCTTCCCACCTTTTTTAAGGCTGTTGATTTTTTAGCCGATGCCTCCACAGATATAGTTAGGTTCTCAGCCAGATCATCCGCCTTATCCAATGCAGCTAGAAGAGCTATTTGGCTGAAGTCCTGGAAGGCGGATCAGGGTTCTAAGGCTAGGTTATGCGCTATCCCCTGTGAGGGTGACAGGCTCTTTGGGTCTTCCCTTGATGATATACTTGAAAAGGCCTCAGATAAGAAGGGTTTTCCAGCTCCTCAACGCCCCCCCTTTTTTCGGAGATACCAAGGCAAAAGGCAAAGGGGTAGGCAGTATGATAAAAGGGAAAAGGATAGATTTCCTAAGAAATCCGGAGGTTTCCTCTTTAAACCCCAAGATCAAAGGCCCAAAGATAAGCAATGACACCGAATCCCAGGTAGGGGGAAGGTTATCTCTCTTTCTCCCAGCCTGGAAAAACATAACCAAGAACGGCTGGATCCTGGGGGGGATTGGAGAGGGGTTCCGGCTGGAGCTTCTGACCCGTCCCCGGGACTCGTTCAGGCTAACAGATTACCCCAAGGATCTAGTCAAGAGACAGGCCTTAGAGTCAGAGGTCCTGCTACTTCTGCGGAAAGGGGTGGTTGTCCCGGTTCCGCAGGCAGAGAGGGGCAGGCGTTTTTACTCTCCTCTTTTTTTAGTAAAAAAACCCAATGGATCCTTTCGGGTAATCCTGAACCTGAAGAAATTAAACAAATTCCTCAGCTACAAAAAATTCCGCATGGAGACCATAAGGACGGCCATAGATCTACTATCAAAGAATTGCTGGATGGCGACTCTGGACTTAGAGGACGCGTACTACCACGTGCCAATACATGCGTCCTCCCAAAAATATTTGAGGACAGAAGTCTGGGTTCAGGGGGAATGTCTACACCTGCAATACAGAGCCCTCCCCTTTGGGGTTTCTCAAGCCCCCAGAATCTTCACAAAGGTGATTGCGGAAGTAGCCTCCTTCCTAAGATTGTCAGGGGTTCCGTTGCTGCCATACTTGGACGACTTCCTGTTTATTTCCCAGACCAAAGAGGGCTTGATTCAAAACATCGAGGTTTCCTGCGCCCTGTTAAAGAGCCTGGGCTGGAAAATAAATTGGAAGAAGTCTTGCCTAACTCCATCCCAGAGTTGTGTATTTTTAGGCATCCTTTTAGACTCCCGAGTAGAAAAGTCCTTCCTCCCGTCCGCCAAAATATTCTCCATCAGAGAGCATGTTTTGGATCTTTTCAGATCCTACCTCTGCTCGTTCAGGAGGGCAATGGCAGTGCTGGGCCACCTGACAGCAACCTTTCCAGCGGTCCTATATGCACAGGCTCATACAAGGAAGCTACAGTCATGCATCCTGCGCCAATGGGACGGCTGTAAGCAGTCGTTGGACCGGCTTTTCCACTTATCCGCAGAGGCGAGAGTGTCTCTTCTTTGGTGGACTGTGACAGAGAATCTCTCAGCAGGAGTACCATGGGCCTTTCGGGATCCCATTGTAATAACAACGGACGCCAGCCCGTGGGGTTGGGGGGTCCACTCGGAGAACAAGGGTTGGCAAGGGAGGTGGGATTTAAACACCAGGAAAACCACCTCGAACCTCAAAGAACTGAAAGCAGTAGAAATGGCCTTAAAAGAAATAGCTCCAGACATATCCTTCAGAAACATAGTTCTATACTCAGACAACTTGACTACAGTGGCATACATCAACCATCAAGGTGGAACAAGAGTACCTTCTCTGGCAATACTCTGTCACCAGATCTTTCAGCTGGCAGAGCAGAGACATCTATCTCTGTCGGCAGTCCACATAAAGGGGAAAGAAAACATAGTAGCCGATTTTCTGAGTCGCACCCAGCTAAAGCAGGGGGACTGGTGCCTAAACTCAGAAGTCTTCTCCCAATTAACACAGAAGTTCGGCCTCCCTACGATCGACTTATTTGCCTCCAGAAAGAACAGGAAAGTGGAAAGGTTCTTCTCCATAAATCGTCTGGACGATCCAACAGCTTTAGACGGATTAGCACAGGACTGGACTCAGGAGGAGGGTTATGCCTTCCCTCCGTTTTCCCTAATTCCGCAGGTCCTGAAAAAAGTCCAGAGGGAGAGAGCAACGATTACCCTAGTGGCCCCAGTGTGGCCGAAAAGGTCCTGGTACTCCTGCCTCCTAGACCTAGCAATAGCCCCCCCTTGGATTCTCCCCCCTCGGGAGGATCTATTATATCAAGGCCCGATCCTGCATCCCAGTCCAGGAATTCTGCATCTGGCAGCATGGAGGCTGAGAGGGAGATTTGGTTAGGTCGGGGTCTGTCCCAATCTGTAGTTTCCACCATTTTGGGAAGTAGGAAGGACACCACGGCCAGAAAATATAATAAGATCTGGGAAGTCTTTTCCTCCTTTTTAGGGATCAATCCTGACCCCTTTTCTCCTCCAGATGTCTCTAGGGTTCTAGATTTTTTACAAGCTGGCTTGGATAAGGGGCTTAGGGCTTCCACCCTAAGAGTACATGTGGCAGCCTTGAGTTACTTCTTCGATTCCCAGCTGGCCCTGCATCCTTGGGTTAAAAGGTTTCTGTCGGCAGCCTCCAGGATCCGCCCTTCGATAAGACCCTTGTCCCCTCCTTGGGACCTAAACACGGTCTTGACGGCCCTGTCACAGAAACCTTTTGAGCCCCTGTCAGATTTGCCATTGAATATGCTCTCTTTTAAGATGTCCTTTTTACTGGCCATTACTTCAGCTAGGAGGATCTCAGAGATTCAGGCTTTCTCGGCTTTTCCTCCTTATACCCAGGTCTTGGATGACAAAGTTATCATTAGGCCTCTCCCGTCCTTCCAGCCAAAGGTGGTTTCGGACTTCCATAGAGGTCAGGATGTTGTCCTTCCATCTTTTTGCCCTAATCCCTCTAATAGTTTAGAAAGGGAGTATCATTGCCTAGATGTCAAAAGATGTCTGCTTGCTTATTTAGAGTCTACCTCGGCCTGGAGGTTGGATGAAAACCTCCTTATTCAGTTTTGGGGTAGAAATAAGGGGCGGAAAGTGTCCACGGCGGTTATTGCCAGATGGGTTAAAAGGGCCATTTCCGAGGCCTATTTAGCGCAGGGTCTCTCGCCCCCTTCAGGGTTTGGAGCCCACTCCACTCGAGCGGTAGCTACGTCCTGGGCCGAGAAGGCGGATGCCTCCCTGGCCCAAATTTGTAGAGCAGCAACTTGGAGCTCTCAACATACCTTTTTAAAACATTACAGGCTCCAACTTCACGCGGATTCCGCCTTTGGTAGGAAGGTGCTTCAGGCGGTTGTCCCCCCCTAATTTCTCATTAATAGTCTATCTCGCATGGGGTGCCGTCATGGGTGAGGGGAAAACAACATTGCTTACCGGTAATTGTTTTTCTCGATACCCATGACGGCACCCCCGAAATTTTCCCTTCCCTATAATAGAAGTATATTTAAAAAAAAAAAATTAAATAAAATAAAAAACCTTTAGTTGTCCTTTTATTAGGTTATATGCGGGGTAGCCCGCTACTTCCTTATTGGTTTCTGAGAGTTTTCTCTCTTAAGTATTGAAGAGATATAATGTACCGTATTGGATCTCTCTCTCTCTCTATTTTTCTTACGTGTATTTACCTCCGGAGTACTGTTTATTACTATCACTGGTGCTTGGTGGGGGTGTGAACCTTTTATCTTCTCAGGTTTCCTGTCCCGGATGGGAGGTCCCTGGTCGCATGGGGTGCCGTCATGGGTATCGAGAAAAACAATTACCGGTAAGCAATGTTGTTTTTTCACAAGAGTGGATGCCATGCGTGACACCCGCTCCGTGAATGATAGCCAAGACCCACAGCAGAAGCACGGAGTGTTAACATGACTGATAATGCTCTGTTCCTCTCTGTGACCTTTTTACTACAAAAACGGTAAACCGTAGAAGTTATGTTCCACTAGGGGTTGCACGGGTTCAGAGATGAACCCGGACATAACCATCAGAGCATTTTATGTTCTGAATCTCTACCTTGCCCTGAGCTTGATAGTGCATGGAAAGGGCTCTTTCAACAACACACTGCTGGGCAGATAGTTCAGGCAAGCAGTGTTTTGATGATTTCACCAGCTATGATGGGCCAGCTTTAGCACTGCCCTAGCCTTTGTACAGGCCAGGCCCACACAGAAGCCCCCACATTAGTGCTGATGACATCACCAAACACACTGTTTGCCGGAATCATCTGCCCGGCAGTAGCTATTTTTTTAATAAAGAGAACACTTTCAATGCACGATCAGACACAGGGCAAAATAGAGAAACAGAATAGTGATTAGAGGCAGGGGTCATATTCGAATTCGCAATATTGAATTTGAATATTCGTTATATTCTACGATTTATTTATTTTTACTTGAAAAATCGACAAGGTAATCGCGTAATATGCACATTTTTGTAATGCAAATTTTTATCGCAAATTTTTCAATTTCCAAGCAAAAACATGATTCCTCCCTGCTTCTTGCTTGTGGGCCAATGAGTCATAGCACTATATCGAAATATTTAAGTTTTTTTTTAATATTCGTAATATTCTAAAACAAGAATATATAGCAATACAGCGAATATTCGAAAAAAAACTAATGTAGAGCAATTTAGCTATTATAGTACTATAATCATGTTTGTTTAATAGTTGTAATTTTTTTCTTATCTGAAGTACAGATTGAAAAAAAATTTCAACTATTGAAAAAAAAAAGATTATAGCACTATATCGGCTAAATTGCTCTACATTCTTTTTTTTTTTTGAATATTCGAATAAATTTTATTATTCAAATCGTTTTTATTATTCAAATAAAAATTAACATATTACAAGACAGTTTGTGTCTACATTTTTCTTCCCCCCCCCCACCTCACATACACAAAAATTGGTATGAAATATTAACATATATCAAAATGACTGGTACATCTCCATCAATCATTGTACACTGTATACATACAGAAAAAGAAAAACAATTGCAGGATTACTTGACTGCTTAAGACCCTACAATCAACCCCCCCTCCCCTCCCCCAACAACCTACCCCCCCCATCCGATCAGAGCATGAATTCTCAAAACCTTCTTAAATTACGACATGAGTGTGAGACAACCATTCATTCCACAACTTCTCAAACTTCTGAGGACAACCTCTCCTAACAAACACTCCCCTTTCTAAAGTCAACATATCATGCACCTTTCTCACAAATTCTTCCATCGTTGGCGGACTCCCCTGGATCCACCTCTGAGCAATCAACTTCCTGACCACATACAACAGCCTCCCTACTGCCACCTTAACAGACTCACCCCCACCAATCTCCTTCACATATCCCAGCACACAGATCTTTGGATCTTTCTGCACCCTCAACTCCAGGTTACGATTAATCAAAGTCAACACCTCATCCCAGAAACCACTTAACACTGGACATGACCAAAGCATATGAAGCAAATCAGCGCCTTCCTCCATGCACTTTGGACATTTGTCGTCAGTTCTAACACAGATTTTTCGTAAGAATACTGGAGTTTTATAGACTCTGTGGATGATAAATAATTGTGACCGCTTGCCCTGTTCACTTACCGACACTCTGGGGACTGCCTCCAGTATATCTTCCCACTGATCCTTAGATATGTCCCCTAGATCATTTTCCCATTTCCTCATCCTTGTAAGAGGGGATCCTATCAAGAATTTGTCTAGTAGCAGAGTATACACCTGTGAAATCAAACCTCTCTTCCCTCCAGCTGGGAGAACGAGTTTGTGGACCACATCCATTTTTGCTATAATGCAACCCTTCCTCATCATGACATCATAGGCGTGTCTCAATTGCAAATATTGATAGAACCAAACTTTAGGGATGTTGAATTCCTGCTGTAGGCCTTGAAATGATTTAAATACATTAGTCTCAGTCAATTGACCTATCCTCATTACTCCATGAGATTCCCAATTCCGAATTCCAGACAGCGATATGAATTCTGGCATCAAGTTATTGTTCCAGACTGGGGAAAGTTCACCTACCCCACCTACACCCCTGATCAATTTCACCTTTGCCCACACTTTTTTCATAAGCTCTATAAGCGATACTTTCTCTCTCCCCCCATGCATTCCTGCACCCTCCAGAATACCCATCAGGTCCCTGCTACCCAACCAGTGTTGCAGTATCTTTCCCGTCACATCTGGTAGCTGAAATTCCATCCAGCCCTTAAAATGTTGACACTGGGAGGCTAAGAAATAAATCCAGGCATTAGGGACAGCCAACCCTCCTTCAGCCTTAGGATATTGCAGCGTCTCCAGCTTAATCCTAGCTTGACCATATTTCCAGATAAGATCTCTGAATATCGAATGTATTTTCCTAAATCTATCTAAAGGGATCCATACAGGGGCATTGTTCAATACGTACAGTAACTGGGGCATCATTTCCATTTTTAAGAGATTGACTCTACCCACCACCGATAAAAAGAGTCTACACCATGTCCTTACCTTCAGCCTAAAAGTATTTAGCAAGGGAGTTAAATTAAAGTTCTTCAAAATCCAACAATCTAGGTGTTATATATAGCCTTAAATATTTAAATTTCCCCACCCAGGGTACCAAACTATCGGCTTGCACACCTGAAAGTGCCTGTCCGTCTACCGGCATCATGGCCGACTTCTGCCAATTTATCCGGAGCCCGGAGAAGCTTCCAAATCTATCTATAAGAGCCATGGCTGCATCCAAAGAGCCCCCAGTGTCACCCAAAAATAACATAGTGTCATCAGCATACATAGCCACTTTATTTTGCGTCTCACCATATCTAAACCCCACAATATGAGGCGACAGGCGGATAAGGGCCGCGAGTGGTTCAATTGCTAGAGCAAACAACAAGGGTGACAATGGGCACCCCTGTCTGGTGCCTCTGGCCAAAGAAAAACTATCTGACAGCCCCCCATTAGCTCTGATTCTTGCCTTGGGGCTTGAGTACAACACCTTCACCCATTGAATGAACCGAGCACCAAAGCCCATAGCTCTCAAAGTTTCCCATAGGTAGTTCCATTCAACACTGTTGAACGCCTTGGCGGCGTCTAACGCGAGTAAGGCCCTATCTCCTCCATTATCAGCTGGAATATTCAGACTAGCATACAATCTGCGGATATTTATAGCAGTCGATTTCCCAGGCATAAAGCCCGTTTGATCCGGGTGCACAATAGTCAGAATCACTCTGGACAACCTGTTCGCCAGCACTTTCGCCAGGAGCTTCACATCTGCTGTTAAGAGCGAGATTGGTCTATAGGAATCAGGAAATTGTAACAGTACAGCCTGGATCACAGCGGCTCCCTGTGACGATACGCTGACTTGCGCTCCAGCGTGGAACGCACCGGCCGTCTGCGATGATACACTGGCTTGCGTTCCAGCGTGGAACGCAGCGACCGCCTGTGTTGTTACGCTGGCTTGCGCTCCAGCGTGGAACGCAGTGGCTGCTGGGCCCTCCTGTGACTCCGCCCACTTACCGTCCGGCCCTTAAATAGAAGACAGGTGCTAAGCAGGGTGTTCCACTAATGGAGTGCGCACCCTGCTAGCTCCACTGCATCTGAGGACTCTGTCCACATATCCAGACCTGGATCCCTAACAACAGCGTGAAGGACTGTCTACCTTCTTGCCACTGGCTTCCCCACTGCTGGCTTCCTAGCCAGGACCAACTAACCGCAAGTATATGCCTGTTACCTGCTCTGATTAATGTCCTGGAACTCTGAGTGGGGTGGTTCCTGACTGGTGTGAGACGATACTCCCAAACCAACTCTGAACCTACTGCATACTAAATACTAAACTGTGGACATGCTCTGAACCTACTGCATACTATATACTAAACTGTGGACATGCTATACTAACTCTGAACCTACTGCATACTATATACTAAACTGTGGACATGCTCTGAACCTACTGCATACTATATACTAAACTGTGGACATGCTATACTAACTCTGAACCTACTGCATACTATATACTAAACTGTGGACATGCTATACTAACTCTGAACCTACTGCATACTATATACTAAACTGTGGACATGCTATACTAACTCTGAACCTACTGCATACTATATACTAAACTGTGGACATGCTCTGAACCTATGGCATACAATATACTAAACTGAGGACATGCTATATACTAACCCTGAACCTATTGCATACTAGATACTAACTCTGAACTGTGCACAAGCTTATACTAACTTGTGACTCCTGTAATACTGGGAGACCTTCCTCTCCAGCAGTAATACTAAATAGATGGATAGCGGTAAATGATTTTGTTACCCCAAACTCTCCGCCCAAGACTGAGAGAGACGCCTGGGGTACATACTGAGTAACCGCGAATCCCACAGCCAAGAACAAGGGCAGTGGGATAATAGTGCATGTCCATTGCTTCCGCAGTTGAGATCCTAACTGATCAACTAGGTGCGTTACATATTAGTGGAACCCACATGGATCCAGCGGAGGTTGCAGGTCACCTCGTCACCCTCACTAAGAGGGTGGAGACCCTCAATGTGACGATTGCCCCATAGACTTGCTGCCGGGTAGTGAGATACCCACGGGTAGAATTTATCCATTGGCACAACCAGAACTTGTTCACCTCAAACAGTACCTAGAAGAGAACTTACGAAAAGGTTTTATTCAGCCTTCAACCTCCCCGGCAGCAGCAGGGATGTTCTTTGTGAGAAACAAAGACTCAAGCCTAAGGCCCATTATAGATTACAGAGCCTTGAACAAAGTAACAATCAAAAATCGGTACCCCTTGCCACTAATATCCGAACTCATAGAAAGATTACAAACAGCAACAATCTACACCAAGCTGGATTTGAGAGGCGCATACAACTTAATTAGGATCAGAAAAGGTGATGAATGGAAGACAGCTTTCCGCACTCGGTATGGTCTCTTCGAGTATACAGTGATGCCCTTCGGGTTGTGCAACGCCCCTGCCACATTCCAAAATTTTATTAACGACATCTTTAGGGATCTACTGGACGTATGTGTAATCATCTATCTTGATGATATACTAGTGTATTCCGATAACTTACACGATCACAGGAAACATGTCCGTTGGGTTCTCGCACGGTTAAGTGTTCATCGCTTATACGTCAAACAGGAAAAATGTGTATTCGAGACTACCTCTCTTCCCTTCCTTGGATACATAATTTCACCCAAAGGTATCCAGATGGATCCCTCAAAAATCACTTGCATCCAAAATTGGCCGATTCCGGATTCCAGGAAAGCTCTTCAACGGTTCCTGGGGTTCTCAAACTTCTATAGGAAATTCATTAAAGATTTCTCCGCTACCACTAAACCACTAACCCGCTTAACTAGTGTCAACACGAAGTTCGTTTGGTCCAAGGACGCCCAATCAGCGTTTGAGTTATTAAAGAACAGGTTCACTACGGCACCGATACTGACTCTCCCAAATCCGAACCATCACTACGTGCTGGAAGTAGACGCATCCCAGGCAGCCATAGGAGCTGTTCTGTCCCAGCGAAGCTCTTTTTCAACTCCGTTACATCCTATCGGGTTCTACTCCCGGACGCTAAATACCGCCGAATTCAATTACCCCATAGGCGAAAAGGAACTCCTCGCCATAAAGTGCTCCCTGGAAAATTGGAGGCATTTACTTGAAGGATCAATACACCCCATCACAATTTATACGGATCACCGTAATCTACAATACCTGAAAACCAATAAAACATTATCAGGCCATCAAGTACGGTGGAGTTTTTTTTTTGACAGGTTTAACTTCCAAATTACATACCGACCAGGCTCAAAAAATGGGAAGGCCGACGCCTTGTCACGACTGGCTGAAATTCGCACCTCAGACACGGCCCCCACATGGATCATTTCACCGAAGAAACTCGTCCTTGCCACCATAACGTTGGAAACCCAGCTCAAGGATGCTCTAATTAATGACCATGCTAATACCCCCCCTGGTCTTTCGCAGAACCAACAGGGTCTCCTTTACAAGGACAGCCAACTGTACATACCACCCTCCCTCACCAATCAGGTGATCAAACTTTGCCATGATTTACCCCTCGCGGGACATCCCGGCATTGCTAAAACCACAACCCTGATACGCAGGAACTTCTGGTGGCCAAAGATGACCAAACAAATTGAGGAATACGTTTCCACGTGCGAGACCTGTGCCTCATGTAAAACTGACAGAAACCGACCTTATGGTCTCCTAATGAGTCTTCCCATCGCCAACAGACCCTGGGAATGGGTCTCGATGGATTTCATAGTTGAACTTCCCCTTTCCAGAGGAAACAACACCATCATGGTGGTAGTGGATTTGCTGACTGAGATGGCACACTTCGTGCCCCTCAAGAAGTTACCCTCCTCCAAGGAAACGGCCGTGGTATTCCTGTCTAATATTATTAAGTTACATGGAATTCCTAGCCAGGTCATATCAGACAGGGGTTCGCAATTCGTATCCAAATTCTGGAGAGCACTTTGTTCCAGACTTCAAATCGACCACAGAATGTCTACCGCCTATCACCCCCAAACTAATGGGCAGACTGAAAGGGTGAATCAGTGTCTGGAACAGTATCTCAGATGTCACTGCTCATTTCTCCAGGATGACTGGGAGGGCCTACTTCCTCTCGCTGAATTCGCCTATAATAATTCTACGAATTCCTCCACATTACATACTCCATTCTTTGCTAATTACGGATTTCACCCTAGGTCTCTTCCTCAAACCAGCCTTCCCACAAACGTTCCAGCCACAGACGATTATCTGACCACTTTGCAAACTACCCTTAAGACGCTAAAAGACAACCTTCAACGGGCAAAAGAAAGACAGAAGTGTTACTACGACCGTCGTAGGAGAGAAAGTCCTCCCTACCAGGTCGGGGACTCGGTTTGGTTATCAACAAAAAACCTTCGGTTGGGGGTACCTTCCAAGAAATTGGGAAGACAATTCCTGGGTCCTTTTCCGATAGAAAGGATTATTAACCCCAACACGGTGAGACTCACCCTTCCTCCGCGATTACAGGTACATCCCACATTCCACGTGTCACTACTGAAGCCGTTTAGATCTAGGCCGTTCCCATCAAGTGATCCTCGAACCTTGCCTCCGATAGCGGTCCAAGGAGAAGAAGAATTTGAAGTTGAGCAGCTCATTGATTCCAGAAGAAGACAGGGGAAGATCCAGTATCTCATTAGATGGAAGGGGTATGGTCCCCAGGATGACTCTTGGGAAGATGTGCAAAACGTTCATGCTCCCAGACTCCAAAGATTGTTCCATAGAAGATTTCCCAACCGACCCTCTCCTAGTGGGATACCCCGGAGGGGTCCCTTAAGGGGGGGGGGGGGTACTGTAATAGTACAGCCTGGATCACAGCGGCTCCCTGTGACGATACGCTGACTTGCGCTCCAGCGTGGAACGCACCGGCCGTCTGCGATGATACGCTGGCTTGCGTTCCAGCGTGGAACGCAGCGACCGCCTGTGTTGTTACGCTGGCTTGCGCTCCAGCGTGGAACGCAGTGGCTGCTGGGCCCTCCTGTGACTCCGCCCACTTACCGTCCGGCCCTTAAATAGAAGACAGGTGCTAAGCAGGGTGTTCCACTAATGGAGTGCGCACCCTGCTAGCTCCACTGCATCTGAGGACTCTGTCCACATATCCAGACCTGGATCCCTAACAACAGCGTGAAGGACTGTCTACCTTCTTGCCACTGGCTTCCCCACTGCTGGCTTCCTAGCCAGGACCAACTAACCGCAAGTATATGCCTGTTACCTGCTCTGATTAATGTCCTGGAACTCTGAGTGGGGTGGTTCCTGACTGGTGTGAGACGATACTCCCAAACCAACTCTGAACCTACTGCATACTAAATACTAAACTGTGGACATGCTCTGAACCTACTGCATACTATATACTAAACTGTGGACATGCTATACTAACTCTAAACCTACTGCATACTATATACTAAACTGTGGACATGCTCTGAACCTACTGCATACTATATACTAAACTGTGGACATGCTATACTAACTCTGAACCTACTGCATACTATATACTAAACTGTGGACATGCTATACTAACTCTGAACCTACTGCATACTATATACTAAACTGTGGACATGTTCTGAACCTACTGCATACTATATACTAAACTGTGGACATGCTCTGAACCTATGGCATACAATATACTAAACTGAGGACATGCTATATACTAACCCTGAACCTATTGCATACTAGATACTAACTCTGAACTGTGCACAAGCTTATACTAACTTGTGACTCCTGTAATACTGGGAGACCTTCCTCTCCAGCAGTAATACTAAATAGATGGATAGCGGTAAATGATTTTGTTACCCCAAACTCTCCGCCCAAGACTGAGAGAGACGCCTGGGGTACATACTGAGTAACCGCGAATCCCACAGCCAAGAACAAGGGCAGTGGGATAATAGTGCATGTCCATTGCTTCCGCAGTTGAGATCCTAACTGATCAACTAGGTGCGTTACAGAAATTTGGGATCCTTCCCAGGCTTAGGGATAACTACAATGATTGCTTCCTGCATAGAATGTGATAGCGAACCCGTCTCCAGAGAGTATTCAAGGACCTTAAGTAATTCAGGAAGAAGTACCCCCTGCAACTTTTTATATACCTCCACTGGAAGGCCGTCTGCCCCCGGCACCTTACCATTCGCCATCTCCCCAAGAGCAGCCTCCAACTCCTCAAGCGTGATCAGCTCTTCTAGTCTCTCTCTATCTTCATCTGATAACACAGAAAGTTGAGCCTCAGCCAGAAAGGTGGACAAGGCCTCCTCCGAGCTAGACGCCTTGGAAGCATAGAGAGATACATAAAAACCTTTTAGAATATCTAATATCCCTTTTGTGTCCTGGCTACTATTCCCAGTTTCATCCCTTAGTTCTTGTATACAGGAAGAACCCCTCTGTGCCTGAGAGACCACTGAGAGCAGATGTCCTACTTCCTCCCCTTCCTCAAAAGATCTTTGGCGGTAAAAACTAAGTTTCCTCTCTGCGGCCTGTAGTAAGTGACACCTCAACTGTTCCTGAGCTACCGCCAGCGCCTCACTATTAGCCAATGTGGGGAATCTACCAAACACCCTCTCAGCCTCTGTCACTTGTACATGAGCTTTAACGTCTGCCTCTCTAGATTTGGATTTATGCTTACTAATTTCTTTAATCAGTACCCCCCTCAAAAACGCTTTCATGGCATCCCAGACCCCATGTATTGAAGCCGTCCCTCCATTGATAGAAAAGTACTCCCTGACCTCCAGAGTAACCTCAGAAAGGTCACCAAGCACGTTCAGCCAATGTGGGTTACATTTCCACAACCTCGGTCCCTGCCTAAGCACGCCCAGGCACATATCAACCTGCACCAAGGAATGGTCAGACAACGACTGAGGGTGATAAATAACATCCCTTATCAGTGATAGCATAACATCATTAACTAAAGCCAGATCTATGCGCGATAATGAATGGTGTGTAGCAGATCTACATGAATACACCCGCTCATCCGGGTTACGCAGCCTCCATACATCAAATATACCAGTTTCCTTCATAATATTCTTTAGAGCCACACTCCCTGGTGATCCACTAGCTCCTTCTACCCGACATCTATCTAAGGAGTCATTCAATATGCAATTGAAGTCCCCCACTAGCAGCCACGGCAGTCCAGGGAAGTCTGCCACAAAGGTCATAATATCCCGTATTAAGGGAGAAGCAAACAGTGGAGGCACATACACTGACACCAACACCACCTGGATCCCATCAATCTTGCACACAACACATACATACCTGCCCTCAGCGTCCACAAATTGCTGCAGATGTTCATATCTTATACTTTTATGCACAATCAAACTTACACCCCTGGAGTGAGAGGAATTAATTGCATGTACCACATGACCCACCCAGTTCTTGTTCAGCCACTGCACATTATCATTGGTCAAATGCGTTTCCTGGAGGCAACATATGGCTGGCTGAAACCGTCCCAAATATTGAAATAAACACTGTCGTTTCCGTGCATCTGCCATTCCCCTCACATTCCAGCTCAACACTTTAATCACCTGTGTCATGATGAAAGATTACTGCATATCTGAAACTCACACCCCATACACATATCACTCTCTCATAATTCACGCCCCTCACCCATCTCAGTCCCATCCCCCTCCCCCCCTACCCCATTAATCAGGATACTGTGAACAATTTCCCCAACCCCCCCCCCTCCCCAACATCCAACTCTAACACAGGGCAATCTGTAAGCACCATGCCCATTAATGAACAGTAATCATTACTGATTCCAATACTCTCCCTCAGGTAGAGAATCCTCTCCACAACTGGGAAATACATTTCAATCCCCCAACTTCCTACTCCTGCATCAGGATCTACCATGCGGTAGCAACACTCAATACACTTTTTAACTGGTGTAACGTTAAAGTGACATTAGGGTGTAGTCCCCTGCATATAAAGTGAACACAAACTACAAACTATTTCCTTCAAGTGTCCAGGGCTCCACTTCTCAGTTGCCGCTCGTGGACATCCAGCCACTTTGCCGCTTCATCAGGATCCTCAAAAAATCTGGTGGATCCCAATGCCACTACTCGCAATTTGGCCGGGAACAACATGGCATATGGAACCTGTAGCACTCTGAGCCTTTTCTTAATATCAATAAATCTGCTCCTCCTCCGCTGCACCTCATTGGAATAATCCGGAATCTCATCATTGTCCCTTGACTAGTGCAGGATAGTGTCCCGATCTTTAAAATGCAAAATCTTCGCCAATATGGGGCGAGGAGGCCTGCCTGGCGGGAGCGGCTGCGTAGGGACTCTGTGCGCCCGCTCAACCGCGTACAGGGAAGATAGGCCCTTCTCATGGAATAACTGGTGCAACCATTTCTCCACAAACTCTGTAGCATTGGCCCCTTCTGTTTTTTCTGGCATTCCAACAATTTGCTGATTATTTCTCCGCGATCTGTTCTCTAGACCATCCGCTTTGGCATATAAGGCAGCTATATCTTTCCCATTCGTTTTAGACGCCATTTGCAAAGGTTGAATAACGTCTTCCAATGAGGACACCCTCTTTTCCAATTCAGAGGTGCGCTCAGAAATCTTGTGCAGGTCATGCCTAATTATAGACACCTCTGATCGCAGGCTGCCAACTTGTACAGTGAGCACTTTCAGGGTATTGTTACAACTTGCCACGGCAGCCATTATATCTTTCAAGGTGGGCTCCCTTGCAGAATCAGCCCGAGGGCCTACTGAAGCTTTTGCAGGGCCTGCAGATTTGAGTACCGGCTGACCGGCCGAAACCGGATCGTCGCCATACATGGAACCGTCCTCCTGATCAGAGGAGGTAGGTATATCAGTCCCTTTATCGCTAGCCGAATCGCCCACTCCACCATCAAGTCTCGCATATTTGCTAAGTTTAGCTGCCGCGCTTTGGCTCACCATCTCCTGCAGTGCCGACACCTCTCCACCTTCGGCGCCATCTTGGCCCATCTCCAGGCGGTCTTGTTTGACCGATTTAGACGATTTCCTCGGCATTTCAAGGCTCCCGATTTCGACACAGCAGTCACCGGACACCTTCCTCTCACCAGGTAAAGTATTTTTTAGCAGTTTGAGTGCGCTTCCAATATAACTGAACAGGATACTAGCAGGAGCAGTGAGCGGTGCGTCTTACTCCATGCACTCACAGGCCACGCCCCCACCGAATCATGTTTTTACTCGGCAAATGAAAAATCACATTACGAAAATTTGCAATAAAAAAATCTCGAATATTCGAAATTCCGAATATATATCGCTATATTCTAAATATTCGCAAATTTTCAAAGTACCTATATTCGCGATAAAAATTGGCAATTCGAATATTCGTGATCAACTCTAAAACAGAACATAAAATACTCTCATGCTCATATTGCAGGGTCTGCCTGGATTAAAATATGATGTTATATACTTGCCAGTTCAGCATAGAAGTATTTTATTTGTGGATTGTGGGTCTCATTACGTTTGGCGTAGTCCTTGGTCAAAGCTGAACGCAGACATATACCATTTTTATTAATAAAAATAGGACGTTTGTGTTTAGCTGTGAGGACATACGTAATTAGAAATGAGGTATTAAGTTATTTAAGACAAAAACACAGAAATATAGTGGCAATTCTGGAGGAGCTGCTCAACCCCTAACACTGTAGCGTGTTTTTCATTGGGGGAGCAGACCCACCGCATGTGGACCGCAGCAAACGACTATCCCCAGCAAAAAATGCATACGGTGGAGGATGTCGGCGCGGTCCACATGCACCACAAGGGCATCCTACATAAAACGGAGCATTGTGCGGATGAAAATATAATCATATAAATCACAGAAAAAATGCACCAAACGGATATGCCACTGACTATACTGGCTAGTCATAAATGCAGATATTGAAAGCTGAGACTTTCGCCAATATATTCCTGTCAGGAAAATATCGGAGCCCTTCATGCACCACGTCACGGTCACTCAGCATGGCAAAGGGTCCTACCACTACGCTAACTATGGTGTGAACAAGGTCTGAAGGTGATGTAATCCAGCTCACAGTGGCTTACAGTCTGGCTTTGTTCACATTGCACTGGCTGTCCTGCTAGGCGGTTGTGTGGAAGCTTGGCTGTGAGCTGGATTACATCACCTTCAGACCTTGTTCACACCATAGTTAGCGTAGTGCAGTGTTTCTCAAATAGTGAAGCGCCAGGCTCCGTAAAGGGCCTGGAGCTGGGGGGCCGGCAATAGCGGTGGGGCGGTGCGGTCACTGTACTATAGCCCCGCCCCACCGCTCCCTCCGGTATATTAATATAAAATGTATTATTGAATAAAAAGTTATTAAACATGCCCCCCTCACTCCTAATAGTACCGTATATCCGAATTTCTTCTGTATAATGCCGGCAGGCAGGCCGGGCGACCGGCGCATCCCTCAGTGATGTCACTTGTCTGCGCCGCCTGCTTTATGAATGAAGCAGGCGGCGCAGACAAGTGACGTCACTGAGGGACGCGCCGGCCGCCCGGCCCGCCTGCCGGCATTATACAGAAGAAATTCGGATATACGGTACTATTAGGAGTGAGGGGGGCATGTTTAATAACTTTAAACGGAGGCGGCGGGCACACGGAATCTGTGGATGGCACAGTTCAGGGGTGGGGGTCTGTGGATGGCACAGTTATGGGCTGGGGGGGCACTGTGGATGGCACTGTTATGGGGTGGGGGGTCTGTGGATGGCTCATATATAACAGTGCCAGCCACAGATCCCCCTGTAACAGTGCCAGCCACAGATCCCCCCCATAAGTGTCCGTCATCCACAGATCCCCCATAAGTGTCCGTCATCCACAGATCCCCCCATAAGTGTGTGTCCGTCATCCACAGATCCCCCCATAAGTGTGTGTCCGTCATCCACAGATCCCCCCATAAGTGTCCGTCATCCACAGATCCCCCCATAAGTGTCCGTCATCCACAGATCCCCCCATAAGTGTCCGTCATCCACAGATCCCCCCCATAAGTGTCCGTCATCCACAGATCCCCCCCATAAGTGTCCGTCATCCACAGATCCCCCCATAAGTGTCCGTCATCCACAGATCCCCCCCATAAGTGTCCGTCATCCACAGATCCCCCCATAAGTGTCCGTCATCCACAGATCCCCCCAATAAGTGTCCGTTATCCACAGATCCCCCCATAAGTGTCCGTCATCCACAGATCCCCCCATAAGTGTCCGTCATCCACAAGCGGCGTCCCACACGGCATCGGTTGCCTAGCAACTCTACGGCTGGAGAGAGGGAGCCCCCGGCCCCCGACAAATGATACTATTTACAGTCGCGCGGGGGGCGCAAAATGTTTTCTTCTTCCTAGGGGGGGCATGATAGAAAATAATTGAGAAGCACTGCCTTATATATAATTTACTTACAGTTCTGAAGAATCAGGGGTGCTGACAGGCTTGGCCTCACGGGTGCTGGCAGGCTTGGCCTCACAGGTGCTGGGAGGCTTGGCCTCAGGGGTGCTGGCAGGCTTGGCCTCAGGGGTGCTGGCAGGCTTGGCCTCAGGGGTGCTGGCAGGCTTGGCCTCAGGGGTGCTGGCTGGCTTGGCCTCAGGGGTGCTTTGCAGGCTTGGCCTGAGGGCTGCTGGCTTGGCCTGAGGGGTGCTGGCTGGCTTGGCCTGAGGGGTGCTGGCTGGCTTGGACGGGCAGAAGGAGTGTGGGAGACTGTGAGGCCTTTTTTCTCCAAGCTGCTCCAGAAAAAAAATATTTTTCATTATACCTCAGGTCAGACCACCAATCAGACCCCCAATGTTAATCAGACCTCAGCTAACAGCCCCAATAAGATCCCCAATGCTAATAAGACTCCAATAAGACCTCAGATAACACCTCAGCTCAGACCCCAATATGAATGACCCCCAATCAGACCTCAGATAAGAGCCCCATGCCTTATAGCAGCCCCCAGTAGCCTTATAGCAGCCCCCAGTAGCCTCATAGCAGCCCCCAGTAGCCTCTCCATCAGCCCCCAGTGCCTCTCACTAGCCCCCAGTGCCTCTCGCCAGCCCCCAGTGCCTTTCACCAGCCCCCAGTGCCTCTCCATTAGCCCCCAGTGCCTCTCACCAGCCCCCAGTGCCTCTCAATCAGTCCCCAGTGCCTCTCAATCAGTCCCCAGGGCCTCTCAATCAGCTCCCAGTGCCTCTCAATCAGCTCCCAGTGCCTCTCACCAGCAGCCCAAAGTCAATGCCTCTCCATCAGCCTCCAGTGCCTCTCAATCAGCCCCCAGTGCACCCTCCCCGGTATTAAAATCATTGGTGGGCAGTGCACCCTCCCCGGTATTAAAATCATTCGTGGGCAGTGCACCCTCCCCGGTTTTAAAATCATTGGTGGGCAGTGCGCCCTCGCCGGTATTAAAATCATTGGTGGGCAGTGCGCCCCCTCCAGTATTATAATCACTGGTGGGCAGTGCAAGCCCTCCCCCCCAGCATTAAAATCATTAGTGGGCAGTGCGCCCTCCCCCCGGTAATAAAATCATTGGTGGGCAGTGCGCCCCCCCCCAGTATTATAATCATTGGTGGGCAGTGCAAGCCCTCCCCCCAGTAATAAAATCATTGGTGGGCAGTGCGCCCCCCCCAGTATTATAATCATTGGTGGGCAGTACAAGCCCCCCCCCCAGTATTATAATCATTGTGGGCAGTGCGCCCTCCCCCCCCCCCCCCCCCCCAACATTGGTGGCAGCGGCAGTTCCAATCGTAAGTGTAATGCTGGGGCTCCGATCGGTTACCATGGCAGCCAGGACGCTACTGAAGTCCTGGCTGCCATGGTCAGTTAGTCAGCAGAATACTTATACATGCGCGGTGGCCGCCGGGCGCTCCTTCTTCTTGTAACTTACAGGTCTGTGCGGCGCATTGCTTATGCTTATAGCAATGCGCTGCACAGAACTGTGATGAGTTACAAGAAGGAGGAGCGCCCGTCGGCGACAGCGCATGTAAGTATGCTGCAGAGTAACTGGCCATGGCAGCCAGGATTTCAGTATCTTCCTGGCTGCCATTACACTGCTGGGACTCTGATTGGAACTGCCGCTGCAACCAATGATGGGGGGGGGGATCGGGGAGGGGGTAAGGCCGCATCCTCAGCAGGCGGACCGGGCCCAGTGGCGCTGCTATAGCGATGCTGCCCGCTGCCACATTTATCTCTCCTGGAGTGGGCCCCATGGGCCCCTCTGACTTAGGGGCCCGGTCGCAATTGCGACCCCTATAGCTACGCCACTGTGTATATTATGTATATGTACTGCAATGTGATGTTCCAATATCTGCACTGTATACTCGTGCATCACATTACTAGTACATCACATAACATGTTACATGTTATATATTACACATATAAGGCCACTGCATTTGCAGATATTGATGAGCTATATTCATGATGGGTCATCAATTTCAGATCGGTGGGGGTCTGAATCTGATTAGCTGATTCATGCAGCCACTGCTCCAGAAATTATACTGTGTACGGAGCACAGCACAGCTCTGTGTATGGTATAGCGGCCATGCATTTGCACTGAAGCTCAACTCCTATTTAAGGGAATGACAGCTGAATGTCATGGATGAGATTTGCAGATAGCTGGAACTTATAAATAAACGAGCGACTGGCTTGATCCCACACTAAGGAGCTATTAGGTGAGCCCTATAAAACCCTAACAGCTCTCCCTGACTGCTATGCACATACAAGGGTCTCGATGGTAGACGATTGCATGCCCACGTACCTAAGCCTGTGTGACACCTGAAAACCCTATAATAGTGAGGGAGTCAGGGTCACCTAGAATCAAGCCAGCAAGCAAACACAATAAAGTAAAGGACTTATCTGAGCAAACAGCAGACGAAGCCTCCAGCAGTGAACACCTAATCCAGGAAGTAGTATAAACCGCAAAGTGAGGCAGTATGGGAGGGAATATAAAGGAAGACGATTATGTCTAAATAAGTGACACCTGGCAGAAGGAAAGGAGATGAGAAAGTGAAACCAAAACAAAGAACATCATACAAGAGGTAGAGAAGAACGTCTGCCAGACCTTCTCACAGAAGTGGCAGTGACAGTAACCCTCCCTCTACGGGTGGACTCCGGACACTCAGAGCACACCTTCTCAGGATGAGACCTATGGAAAGCCCTAATGAGACGAGTGGCCTTAATGTCCGCCACTGGGACCCACATCCTCTCCTCAGGACCATAACCCTCCCAATGAACGAGGTACTGGAGAGAACCGCGGATAATGCGAGAATCCACAATCCTAGAGACCTGAAATTCAAGATTACCATCAACAATAATCAGAGGAGGAGGCAAAGAGGAGGGTACAGTGGGTTGGACATAAGGTTTTAATAGGGACTTGTGAAAAACATTATGGATCTTCCAAGTCTGAGGAAGTCGGAAGGCAACGGGATTGATGACGGACAAGATCTTGTAAGGCCCAATAAGCTTAGGACCCAACTTCCAGGAGGGAACCTTCAGTTTGATATTCTTTGTGGACAACCACACCAGATCACCCACATTCAGGTCCGGACCAGGCACACGTCTCTTATCCGCCACACGCTTATATCTCTCAGTCATCCTCTTCAGATTACCCTGAATCTTTTGCTAAATAAACGACAAAGACGAGGAAAATCTCTCCTCATCAGGTAAACCAGAAGACCCCTCTCCAGAGAATGTCCCAAACTGATGAAACCCATATGCACCAAAAAATGGTGACTTATCAGAGGACTCCTGGCGATGGTTATTTAAAGCAAACTCAGCAAGGACAGGTGCACTCTGCGGTCTTACTAAACCCTCAAACTGATTTTAAAATTGAGAGATTAGCCAACATATCCTATGGTGTAGGACATGTCTGAGCCCGAGCACCGCGCCAAGGTTTCTCAAGTAGCTTGGGGACCTAACACTCACCTACCTGGGCCTATGTGGGCAATACCAGGAGCCAGTGGGCAAATTACAGGAGCATGAGGCCGACTCACAAACAACTCACCAGTTACCTCCAGCATGTGACCATGCTAGCAATGGGAGGAGGGAGGAGTCTGCGAGTCCCACTCAAGACTGGCTGATAAGGCCCAGGCCTCACAGGTGCACCTAAATGTAGCCTGTAGATGGAAAGCAGGCACATTTAAATTGGAGTTTATACACCTCCAGGAATCTCTATATATACAAACTGAAAAGAATGGCGTGGTATTAAACAAGCAGGATGTGCTCAAACCCACATGCAGTTGTGCATATATATAGGGGAGCAGATCCTGCACTTGTGGCCCAATGCTAATGACGATCCCAAGCAAAAATGCATACAGTGGAGGATGACCGCAGTGAACCACAAGTACCACAATAGACATCCTACACAAGATAGCAATTACGTGGATGTGATATTCAATATAACAATATAACAAAATAATAGCAAAGACGGGTGTACTCTGCGGTCTTACTAAACCCTCAAACTGATTTTAAAATTGAGAGATTAGCCAACATATCCTACGGTGTAGGACATGTCTGAGCCCGAGCACCGCGCCAAGGTTTCTCAAGTAGCTAGGGGACCTAACACTCACCTACCTGGACCTATGTGGGCAATACCAGGAGCCAGTGGGAAAATTACAGGAGCATGAGTGACTCCTCCCTCCTCCCATTGCTAGCATGGTCACATGCTGGAGGTAACTGGTGAGTTGTTTGTGAGTCGGCCTCATGCTCCTGTAATTTGCCCACTGGCTCCTGGTATTGCCCACATAGGCCCAGGTAGGTGAGTGTTAGGTCCCCGAGCTACTTGAGAAACC
This sequence comes from Bufo bufo, assembly GCF_905171765.1. Taxonomy (NCBI): domain Eukaryota; kingdom Metazoa; phylum Chordata; class Amphibia; order Anura; family Bufonidae; genus Bufo; species Bufo bufo. The sequence continues at coordinate 56,051,020 of NC_053394.1, forward strand.
TTGGCGCGGTGCTCGGGCTCAGACATGTCCTACACCGTAGGATATGTTGGCTAATCTCTCAATTTTAAAATCAGTTTGAGGGTTTAGTAAGACCACAGAGTGCACTTGTATTTGCTATTATTTTGTTATATTGTTATATTGATTTTCTTGGACGCCCAACCAGTGCACTGAAATAGACAGTGCACTGTGTCAAAAAACGAGTGAGCAAACCAACACATGGGACGCCACACATGGGACGCCAACACATGGGACGCCGCCAAACGAAAAGGAACTACACTACTTGACTTAGGGCTCATGCACACGACTGTTGTTTTGCGGTCCATTTTTCCTGGATCCGTTGTTCCGTATTAATTTTTTTTCTCTGATTTAAGTCCTCTTCTGTTTCGTTATTCCACAAAACATATCCGTATGGTTTCCTTATGCAATACGTTTTTTGCAGATCGGAAACAGTAAGGCCCCTTTCACACGGGCAAGAATTCAGCGCGGGTGCAATGCGTGAGGTGAACACATTGCACCCGCACTGAATCCGGACGAATTCACTTCAATGGGGCTGTTCAGATGAGCGGTGATTTTCACGCATCACTTGTGCGTTGCGTGAAAATCGCAGCATGTTCTATATTCTGCGTTTTTCACGCAAAGCAGGCCCCATAGAAATGAACGGGGATGTGTGAAAATCGAAAGCATCCACATTCACACATGGTTGCTAAGGAGACAAGGGATGAGTTACCAGGGACCCCAATTACTTTATTATTTTCCATTATAACATGGTTATAATGGAAAATAATAGCATTCTTTAATTCTGAATGCTAAGTAAAAGGTCCATTGTGGGGTTAAAAATAAAAAAAAATGCAACTCACCTCATCCACTTGATCGCATAGTCGAGCTCGTCTTCTTTCTTCTTCTTCTTGCAGAACCTGGCTGGAAAAGGACCTTCAGTGACGTCATCGCGCTCACCACGTGGTGAGCGCGGTGATGTCAGCGCAGGTCCTGCTGAATGAAGATAGAAGGTTCTTCTATCTTCATTCAGCAGGATCGGCGCTGACGTCACCGTGCTCACCACGTGGTGAGCGCGATGACGTCACTGAAGGTCCTTTTCCAGCCAGGTTCTGCAAGAAGAAGAAGAAAGAAGACGAGCTCGACTATGCGATCAAGTGGATGAGGTGAGTTGCATTTTTTTTTATTTTTAACCCCACAATGGACCTTTTACTTAGCATTCAGAATTAAAGAATGCTATTATTTTCCATTATAACCATGTTATAATGGAAAATAATAAAGTAATTGGGCGCGATGACGTCACCGAAGGTTCTTTTCCAGCCAGGTCCTGCAAGAAGAAGAAGAAAGACGAGCTTGACTATGCGACATCCCACATCTTTTTCCCCCAGCAAAGGTCACACCCTAGGCCCTTTAATCTGAGAGGGTCCAAAAGGTCCACATGTCCCATATGAGTAGACCAGTGCTGCACACCACACATGATAGTTCATGGCCCTGTTAGGTATTTTACATTGGAGCCCAGGTGCTTGAAGTTAGTCATCTAGATTAAGGAAGGTTTTCTAATAAAGACATGTTTCCGCTCAGTCAAACCATAAGTTATATGACTATAGATCTTGAAACTGGCGCTGGTGTTAAGAATAACAAGAAGAGACTCCATCCTCCTGATCTATCTCTGATATAGGCATCTTTCCCACGGGCGTGTGCGCCCCGTTGCCATATTGCAGACCGCATTTGTGGATCCACAATACACGGGTGCCCTTCCGTGGGCATTCCTCATCACGGATGCGGACCCATTCACTTCAATGGGTCCGCAAATCCGGAGATGCGGAATGGTGCGGAATGGAAGCACGGAACAGAACCCTATGAAAGCACTACGGAGTGCTTCCGCGGGGTTTCGTCCCGTACTTCCGTTCTGCAAAAAGATAGAACATGTTCTATCATTTTGCGGAACGGCTGGATCGCGGAACCATTCAAGTGAATGGGTCCGCGATCCGCTGCGGCTGCCCCACGGACTGTGCTCCTGCTTTGCGGCCCGCATTATGCGGGCCGCAGCACGACCACGGGGCGTACACGCCCGTGGGAAAGAGGCCAAAGTCTTTGTAGTTCTTATGTGACATATAGGCAGGTAAGGAATGGGAAATGAAATGCTGCAGTCAAGATTTTTTGTATATTTTTATTTTTTTTATTTTTAAGGGAAAAAGGGGAGGGTAGAAAAGGGGAAGGGAGGAGAATTTTTTATTTTTTGGGAAACATTTTTTTATTTTTATTTTTTCATGGAGGGGGAGTAGGGAGAGAAAGTAAAGGCAGAAATGGGGAAGGGAAGTTTTTTTTAAAGTTTTTTTGTTTTTGGGGAAGGGTTAAAATTTTCATTTTTTATTTTTTTTCCTGGCAGGTGGCAGTACAGGATGGTGCTTGACGGTTCGCCTTCACACTGGCTCTTTTTCCAGAGGCTCTCTAGATTTCATTTTCCTCCAGAACATGCAGATGCTGAAAAAAGAAAATCTATCAGTTATTTGATATTTGCTACTTACATGTCAGCTCTGAGTGAAATGTGTGCACAGATCCTCCAATGTTTTTTCTTACATTAGCTGCTTATCAGTCCACTGACATTATAACATGTCTGGCCTTGTAATATGCACCAAATTTATCATGAAGCGTTCAGTATTGTGATAAATCTGGAGCATCCAGTGACTGCCTGGACTAAGTTTACACTGTGTAATGTGGAATATTTATCTAAAATACTACGCCTGTTCCACAGAGTATCTTATAGATGCTACCTACCATATGCCAGCGATCAGCATGATGGTGACGGAGCCGGCCACAGATATTGCTATGAGGGAAGCATTGTTGTTCCGTAGCTCCTCTAGAAGTGGCGGCTCAGGCGCTGTGATGTCAAGCACATCAGGAAGTGTAGGGCGAGGATGGTATTTTTTTGTCGCCTGTTCCGATTCGCTGATAACTAAATGAAGAAAACAATTACATTAATAGTTAATTCCATGAAGAGAACGATAATGACATTGTAGTGTATCTTATACATGAAAGAACATGAAATATATGTCAGAATATCAGAATAGTCTGCATCATGGAGGCTCAGAAGCACTGTCAAAACCAAAAGTGGCTCCAAAATACAGAAATGGCTAAAATCTTTCCATTATAGGTTTTTTCCTTACAAATACTAATGTAAAATAGCCCCACATTATAGGTGACAATTCAGATTTTCAGAACTAGATCCTTTCTCACTAATTATCACCCACAAGTAGATATGAATCCCGTGTATCTAAGAATTACCACTCAGCATAGTGCCAGTAATAATATGTCCTTACCTGCCACGTTATAGGTGATCTTACTCACTGGCACCTCAGAGTCCAGGATGGTGGTACACGTGTACCGTCCGGAGTCCCCCATCTGTACGCCCTTGATCACTAGATAGGGCTCCCGGGTGATTTTGGGATTGTGTTCACGAGGCTATAGAAAAAATATGGAGAATTATCAGAGCCTCAGATATCACAACTATTTATAATATAATATTTGTAATTTACATAGTCATATCATTAAGACAAAAATTTAGAAAATTGCTGCCTTAACATTATGGTCGTATAACTCAAACTGAACAATCTCCCAATTTTACCCTGCATTGTACTTACCAGGGTGAACACGTTGTTATAGGTGTCCTCCAGCCTCGCGTACCATTCAAAAGTACAGTCCAGAATTAGTTCTTCATATTCTGGGATTTTTATATTTATCTCTAGAAAAACAGGAAAATGAAAGAAGATATTATAGAAGTAATTGTGTAGATATTCTGTCCTACATTTAGGGGTTGTCTCAATAACACGTCTCCTTCTATAAGACCTAATAGGAAATACGGCCATCACAGAGGAGACTGATAGTAACTGGTTATATTCCGCTATCTCCTCACCTCCACAGTTTACAGTCTCTGCCAGGTGAGACTTGTGATCTTTACATGGAGAGCAGGACCGTCCAGTTTTCAGATCTGAGAAAAGAAGAAAGAAATGAAATGTGAGCCGAGCATTAAAGACACTTATAATATTAGAATAAATATGATAATCATGTGCTGGTATCTATCACCCCTCTGTCACCTGCACATGGACAGGATACTGTACAGGCTGCCACAAATCACCCTTCTAGCCTGCTTATGGACTGAATCATATTAATGTAAATATCCTCCTGCTTTGGGAAGTCTGGTGTATACCAGTGACTAGTATATTTAGTGTACGGTGAGGATTTGGGGTCCTATATATTTACTAATGTACTATATGAATGTAGATATAAGAATAGAAACTTCTACTTTACCGAAACATCTGTTGGAGGTGCACAGGCAGCTGCATCTCTCCAAGTAGTCTGTGAAAAGAGGAGACATCATATAATAGTCAGCGAGTGCTGTGTAAAGTGCCTATGTAGTGCTGCTCACCTCTGTATAATAGGCACAGTACCCACAGTTTACACACACTAGTGGGAAAGGTCCATTGGCATGCATTATATAGTGTAATTCTAGTTACTCTGGCCTATGATAAAAATCTTATACTGTACCTTGATTTTTTGGAGGGCCCCCGGCGCAGACAACCTTCTCCTCGGCGCAGGTCTGACAGTTGATGTAGGTTTGCACCATTAATCCTGGGGAAATGCACTTGTGTTATAACCGTCCAATCTTATAGATAATAATAATAATGACAAGAAGCTGAATCTGGTATAAAATGTACTTACCACAGCTGTCTGCACCTGAGGAATGGAGAAGAAAGAAGACATTACTGACCGTTCTCATTGTCAGACTCAGAAACCTCTAATCTCTGGGTCTCCTTATTATTACATGATGTCAGTGCCTCTGTGTTCGTCACTTTGTTTTCTAGATTTCCATTGACAGAAATCTCTGAGCCGCCCCAGAATGGTCCGGGCCTCTATAGAACGCAGCAGCTCCTAGTGAAAACATTCCTGGCAGCCAATCAGGTGCTGGCTTTCATATGTCCAGTACAGGGTAGGAGATAACAGCAGTGATCTGATTGGTGGCTGTGGGGATCTCTAGTTTGGGTCTACATTACTATTACTACAAGAGGCCTATGTGTGTAATACATTTATATGTCATATTATAGCAGGTGTTATATCTAGAAGAACTCACCTTGTTTATTTGGACACCTCCCTAAAAGTGAGAAATGAAGAAAAGCAGAATTACTAATAGAGAACATTAGAGAACAGAAATCCCCTGTATATGAGGGCTCTATCTATAACCGCACGCATAGCAATTCCCAGTATAGAACATTTTATTACAATCGCTCCCTCCTGTCACTAGGCTGTAGGGAAAGGAAAACAAGTTGAAAACATCCTCTCTGACAACCTACCAGACACGTAGAAGATAAGTACAATGGTAGACAGAAGAAGATTCCACTTACGTTGGTTTGAGTCCTGGACGATAACCTTGAGCTTTTCTTTGAGTCGCTGGAAATGGAGTCCAATGATGTGAAGAAGCTGGATCTCTAAGATATATAAAGAGGAGAAGAATGAGAGTCCGATCCCCTCATCTATCAGTCTGAGCCCCCAACACACTAATTCCTATTAATAAGAGAAGTAGAATTTCCACCTACGTATAAAATATTGTACTTACCCTTAAAATCTATATCCTGGATGACGTCCACAGATTTTTTATATTCAGACGCAATTTCGGATATAGCATATTTATCTGGAAGGAAAATAATGGTACAATAATTATCTATCTATCTATAGATTATATGAAATTAAGATAATAGTAATAATATAAGTACCCAGTATGCCGACTTCATCCTCAAGGTAGTTCAAGACTTTTTTCTCGGTGACTTTGGCAAACCGCTTGATGTTGACATAGGCTTCTATTGAGTCAATGTCATCGACTTGGCTTTTGATAAAGGTGTTGAATTCTTCCATAGCCATTTTCCCTCTGGAGTCGCATGGTATGCAACAGAGAGACTGTCCGATGAAGACAGATGTTACGAGCAGTAGAAGCCACATGGTCTGGATAGAACCAGACATCTTTAGTAAAATCGCTTCCTGTAGCAAATAATCACTAAGGACGCAAGAGAGCAGAACTATGTCCCACTGAGAAGACAACAGCACTGCACAGGTTACAGCATCAGGCGCCGGTTAAGAGACAATGTCTTTATGACATCATCAGAATATGCAAATGAGGCTCTGAAACAAGCAATTGGATTGGTGGAAAATGGGATTATGACATCATATGCAAATAATTCTCTGGAACGTGAGATGTTTGAGGGAGTAAATAAGTATGTACACTTAAAAAACATTTTTTTTAAGCCACAACTAATACATATCATGACATTCTTTACAGAATATACATATCAGGCATGGGTAACAGAACATGTACCACCCGTATATTCCACTGTATGATGTTATCGGAATTTGAAAATGAGGCTCTGAAACACAAAAGTTATTGGATTGGTGGAAAATGTAATTGTGTCATCATTATATGAAATATGCAAGTTATGTTCTGCTAGTGTTGGGCAATATACCGGTATCCACAATATAATGCAGTATTAAAAAACGGCAATATGACGATATCATCGTTTTTTAAGTATCGTGGTATTTAATGACATCATAGGGGTGGCCGCTTCCATTATAGGTAGGTATGGAAGACCTATAATGAAAGCTGGTGGTTAAGGACGGACTCACGTGGTCTTCTCTTAATCTTGAGGCTGGCAAACGTCAGAACGTAGCTGTCTGTGTCACAGCGACATCACCTAGCATATGGGCGCCGCGGCTGACTTCACAGCAACTGCCAGTGCGGAGCTAGGCTGATGCTCTGCCTCACTCCTGTGTCCTGCTGCCAGGCTGCTGAGTGGGCCCATCATCTGTCAGTCAATGCCAGGGGCCTTCTAGCTGCTGCCCTCAGCTTCAGCCTGCCTCACTTGTCCACCCAGGCCCTCAGCTGCCCTGGACTGATGGTGGTACATGCTGCCCAAGTAATATACTGTATATTCAGGGGCGTAGCTAGAAATAACTGGGCCCCATAGCAAAAAAAAAATTATGGGCCCCCTCCCGGATCTCCCACCCCCACATACCTCTCAGACCTCGCCGCCACATCCGCAGGTCCTCATGCACTTACGACGGTTACGTGTAGGACTGAGCACAGACAGTTGGTCACTGGCAACGCATTTGTGCCAGTGTAGGAAATGTATGACTCTAAATGTCTGTGTATTTAAGTAGGACTAGTCAGAACTGCCACCCAGACTGCGGGACCACTCCAGGGGTCAAGTCCTGAGAAAAAAGTGTGGGAACTCCCTCAAGATCCACTGCCACCCCTCCCCCCTCAGAAAATTCAGTGCAACATAAAACATAAACAAAAACTGGAATTTGCACTATACTGTATGTCTGTTCAGACATAATTCGTCTCTTTCATATTATAAGCTCCCCTTATATATAATTTACTTACAGTTCTGAAGACGCAGGGGTGCTGACAGGCTTGGCCTCACGGGTGCTGGCAGGCTTGGTCTCACGGGTGCTGGCAGGCTTGGCTTCAGGGGTGCTGGCAGGCTTGGCCTCAGGGGTGCTGGCAGGCTTGGCCTCAGGGGTGCTGGCAGGCTTGGCCTCAGGGGTGCTGGCAGGCTTGGCCTCAGGGGTGCTGGCTGGCTTGGCCTCAGGGGTGCTTTGCAGGCTTGGCCTGAGGGGTGCTGGCTGGCTTGGCCTGAAGGGTGCTGGCTTGGCCTGAGGGGTGCTGGCTGGCTTGGCCGGGCAGAAGGAGTGTGGGAGACTGTGAGGCCTTTTTTCTCCAAGCTGCTCCGGAAAAAAAATATTTTCATTATACCTCAGGTCAGACCACCAATCAGACCCCCAATGTTAATCAGACCTCAGCTAACAGCCCCAATAAGATCCCTAATGCTAATAAGACTCCAATAAGACCTCAGATAACACCTCAGCTCAGACCCCAATATGAATGACCCCCAATCAGACCTCAGATAAGAGCCCCATGCCTTATAACAGCCCCCAGTAGCCTTATAGTGGCCCCCAGTAGCCTCATAGCAGCCCCCAGTTGCCTCTCCATCAGCCCCCAGTGCCTCTCGCCAGCCCCCAGTGCCTCTCGCCAGCCCCCAGTGCCTCTCCATTAGCCCCTAGTGCCTCTCACCAGCCCCCAGTGCATCTCACCAGCCCCCAGTGCCTCTCAATCAGTCCCCAGTGCCTCTCAATCAGTCCCCAGTGCCTCTCAATCAGCTCCCAGTGCCTCTCAATCAGCTCCCAGTGCCTCTCACCAGCAGCCCCCAGTCAATGCCTCTCCATCAGCCTCCAGTGCCTCTCAATCAGCCCCCAGTGCACCCTCCCCGGTATTAAAATCATTATTGGGCAGTGCACCCTCCCCGGTTTTAAAATCATTGGTGGGCAGTGCGCCCTCCCCCCCTCCCCTGTATTAAAATTATTGGTGGGCAGTGCGCCCTCGCCGGTATTAAAATCATTGGTGGGCAGTGGGCCCCCCCCAGTATTATAATCATTGGTGGGCAGTGCAAGCCCTCCCCCAGTAATAAAATCATTGGTGGGCAGTGCGCCCCCCCCAGTATTATAATCATTGGTGGGCAGTGCATGCCCTTCCCCCCCAGTATTATAATATTTGTGGGCAGTGCGCCCTCCCGCAACCCCCCCCCCCCCAACATTGGTGGCAGCGGCAGTTCCAATCGGAGTCCGGGCTGCCATGGTCAGTTAGTCAGCAGAATACTTACTTGCGCGGTGGCCGCCGGGCGCTCCTTCTTCTTGTAACTTACAGGTCTGTGCGGCGCATTGCTTATGCTTATAGCAATGCGCCGCACTGAACTGTGATGAGTTACAAGAAGGAGGAGCGCCCGGCGGCGACAGCGCATGTAAGTATGCTGCAGAGTAACTGGCCATGGCAGCCAGGATTTCAGTAGCGTCCAGGCTGCCATTACACTGCTGGGACTCTGATCGGAACTGCCGCTGCAACCAATGATGGGGGGGGATCGGGGAGGGGGTAAGGCCGCATCCTCAGCAGGCGGACCGGGCCCAGTGGCGCTGCTATAGCGATGCTGCCCGCTGCCACATCTATCTCTCCTGGAGGGGGCCCCATGGGCCCCTCTGACTTAGGGGCCCGGTCGCAATTGCGACCCCTATAGCTACGCCACTGTGTTTATTATGTATATGTACTGCAATGTGATGTTCCAATATCTGCACTGTATACTCGTGCATCACATTACTAGTACATCACATAACATGTTACATGTTATATATTACACATATAAGGCCACTGCATTTGCAGATATTGATGAGCTATATTCATGATGGGTCATCAATATTAGATCGGTGGGGGTCTGAATCTGATTAGCTGATTCATGCAGCCACTGCTCCAGAAATTATACTGTGTACGGAGCAAGGCACAGCTCTGTGTATGGTATTGCGGCCATGCATTTGCACTGAAGCTCAACTCCTATTTAAGGGAATGACAGCTGAATGTCATGGATGAGATTTGCAGATAGCTGGAACTTATAAATAAACGAGCGACTGGCTTGATCCCACACTAAGGAGCTATTAGGTGAGCCCTAAAAAAACCCTAACAGCTCTCCCTGACTGCTATGCACATACAAGGGTCTCGATGGTAGACGATTGCATGCCCACGTACCTAAGCCTGTGTGACACCTGAAAACCCTATAATAGTGAGGGAGTCAGGGTCACCTAGAATCAAGCCAGCAAGCAAACACAATAAAGTAAAGGACTTATCTGAGCAAACAGCAGACGAAGCCTCCAGCAGTGAACACCTAATCCAGGAAGTAGTATAAACCGCAAAGTGAGGCAGTATGGGAGGGAATATAAAGGAAGACGATTATGTCTAAATAAGTGACACCTGGCAGAAGGAAAGGAGATGAGAAAGTGAAACCAAAACAAAGAACATCATACAAGAGGTAGAAAAGAACGTCTGCCAGACCTTCTCACAGAAGTGGCGGTGACAGTAACCCTCCCTCTACGGGTGGACTCCGGACACTCAGAGGACACCTTCTCAGGATGAGACCTATGGAAAGCCCTAATGAGACGAGTGCCCTCAATGTCCGCCACTGGGACCCACATCCTCTCCTCAGGACCATAACCCTCCCAATGAACGAGGTACTGGAGAGAACCGCGGATAATGCGAGAATCCACAATCCTAGAGACCTGAAATTCAAGATTACCATCAACAATAATCGGAGGAGGAGGCAAAGAGGAGGGTACAGTGGGTTGGACATAAGGTTTTAATAGGGACTTGTGAAAAACATTATGGATCTTCCAAGTCTGAGGAAGTCGGAAGGCAACGGGATTGATGACGGACAAGATCTTGTAAGGCCCAATAAACTTAGGACCCAACTTCCAGGAGGGAACCTTCAGTTTGATATTCTTTGTGGACAACCACACCAGATCACCCACATTCAGGTCCGGACCAGGCACACATCTCTTATTGTCACGGAAGGTGTACAGGAAACAAGACAATGCAAACGAATCTATGATTCACTGGATCCAAAACTAAGGAGCAAAAAGGGAGACCCCTGCATGAGACCTGGCACTCTCCCTGACTGCTCAGCCTATGCGAACACCCCAAAGGTGAATGGTCGCATATCCACGTACCTCGACTATATAACACCTAAACACCCTACAATAGTGAGGGGACACGACCACCGGCTCCCTACACTAGACACGGAGGGAGTCAGGGTCATCTGAGATCCAGCAAACAGAAAATCACAAATAAATGTACAGCACTTATCTTGTAGAAGACTGGGGAATAGGAACAGCATGCACACACACTCCAGGAAGTTGTATAAGCCGCACACTAATGCATTATGGGGAGGAATTTAAAGGGATGCAATCAGTCCAACTAGATGACAGCTGAGAGAGACTAACGAGATGAGGAACTGAAAACCAAAACAAAGAAAACTCAAGGAGGAGGTTCTGAAAGGCTTCTGTCAGAGCTTCTCAGCTGTCTGGTTGTGACAGCACCCCTCCCTCTACGAGTGGACTCCGGACACTCAGAGCCCACCTTCTCAGGATGGGACCTATGGAAAGCCCTGATGAGACGAGTGGCCTTAATGTCCGTTACTGGGACCCACATCCTCTCCTCAGGACCATAACCCTCCCAATGAACGAGGTACTGGAGAGAACCGCGGACAAGACGAGAATCCACAATCCTAGAGACCTGAAATTCAAGATTCCCATCAACCATAATCGGAGGAGGAGGCAAAGGCGAGGGTACAATGGTTGAACATAAGGTTTCAATAAGGACTTATGAAAAACATTATGGATCTTCCAAGTCTGAGGAAGATCAAGACGGTAGGCAACAGGATTGATGACAGACAGGATCTTGTAAGGCCCAATAAACCTAGGACCCAACTTCCAGGAGGGAACCTTCAATTTGATATTCTTGGTAGACAACCACACCAGATCACCAACATTCAGGTCTGGACCAGACACACGTCTCTTATCTGCCACACGCTTATATCTCTCACTCATGCTCTTTAGATTATCATGAATCTTTTGCCAAATAGATGACAAAGACGAGGAGAATCTGTCCTCATCAGGTAAACCAGAAGACCCTCTCCCGAGAAAGTCCCAAACTGTGGATGAAACCCATATGCACCAAAAAATGGTGACTTATCAGAGGACTCCTGACGACGGTTATTTAAAGCAAACTCAGCAAGGGACAAAAAAGAACACCAATCCTCCTGATTCTCCGCCACAAAACAGCGCAGATATGTCTCCAGATTCTGATTGACGCGCTCTGTCTGGCCATTCGACTGCGGATGGAAAGCAGAAGAGAATGACAACCGAACCCCCAAGCGGGAACAGAAAGCCTTCCAGAATCTGGAAACAAACTGCGTGCCCCTATCAGAGACTATGTCTGAAGGAATACCATGCAATTTGACAATATGATCAATAAATGCCTGCGCCAGCGTCTTAGCATTGGGCAAACCAGGAAAAGGGATGAAATGCACCATTTTGCTAAAACGGTCCACCACCACCAGAATCACAGTCTTCCCCGAGGAACGAGGCAGGTCCGTTATGAAGTCCATGGAGAGATGTGTCCAAGGACGGGAAGGAATGGGTAAGGGAAGGAGAGGACCTGATGGCCGTGAATGAGGGACTTTGGCACGAGCGCTGCCACAAAACCCCATGACCCATAGAGCAGTGGCGTTCCTCGCCACTTTAAAAGGCGCTAAGCTGGCACCTATACAGTGCATCCGGCGCAGAACCCCTGATACACAGCACCAAAGGTAACCACTGAATCTCTACCTGATTTTGGTTATGTTGTTTTCTTATGTGTCCTTTTATGTATTCCTATGAGGCTTTCACATGCTTAATCAGGACGTTGGGGATATTGGCAGCAACAATAACAATTGAATGATCTCTCCACGATGGTCTAAATTTCATGCACTCATGGGGCTGCCCAGCCATAGACACATTGCACTGACCCCATATACGGCTCTCAATATATATAAATACTCCATATGATCCCCTGACCTATTTGATGGATCATCTATGATAAATGCCTTGACATTAGTGCCAGTGTGTCCTACGTTGGACAGCACCCCCATATGTGCAACTATGACACTGTGATGTACCACATGTATTAACCCGCTTACCAACAATAGTATACTAAATTCTATTGGCTTCAACCACAATCGCTGATAAGATCATGTTTACTCCCAGATGACAACGAACTGTCAATTGTTTTTATACTATGTTCTCTGCAAATAATTTTTCCCTTATGTTCAAATATGTATATATAAAAACTCTTTCTAAATAATAATTTTCTCGTCATGTAACGTAGATCCTAATGCATATATTATATAACTCATACAAATATACATTATCTTTATAGATTTAAGACCACTGAGGAAGGCCGTGAAAGGCCGAAACGTCTGGTCGTTTTCTTCTATGCCTATAGCTGTGATTATTGCACCGGAACTCTAATTATGTGATGAAAAAAATGTGAAAATTAAAACTTAATAGCAACAAGAAAAACTGTGTGCTGCAATCTTCTTACTATTATAGTGCGACTGAATAAGTCCTTGCAGGCACCAGTGAACCAAACAGGAGTGCGGTACTCCAAAACTCAACACTATTAGCGATACTGCGAGTTACCAGCACCCTACCCGAACATGACAAATGTGTTTTCCTATGACACCAGCACCGCTGACAGCATTGTCTCTGGAGTGAACCTGCCCAGCGACTTCCTTCATATACCCAGTCATGAACTGAAGATACGAGACTACGAAAGAGACCGAAAACGTCTGATAGGTTGGGAGCTCCACTGTAGCACCCTTGCCAAATATTACCGTACTAATCGTATACCGAGAGGTCTGCGATCAAGATTAAGACCCACATTATTCTCCGACAATACAGAATTCTCCACACACTTTGAAAATATTCTGAACAAATGCTCTTTTGATATAATTTTACTCACGCTAGAACAACTACAGAAATCAATAGAGGAATTATCCAAGAAAATTGAGATCACAGAAACAACCTTAACCACAAGAGCACCAGAGGAAGATTGGAAAAAAGCCAAAGAAAGGATTGATAAACAACTGAGCGAATACAAGAAACACACAGAACTGAACAAGCGACAAAAATTCGTACGCGACGCGGAGGATTATCGTCTGGACAACGTCTACCGATGGAAAAGGAACCCTCAGCATAATCCGTGGGATAACAGATACCAACATCATTCCGGTTCTTCATCCGATAGTGACCGATCAGGAAACTACAAACATCCAGCTCGTTTTTTTGGCAACCGACGGAGAGGACGGGGACCAGGACCAGGCGCACCAGGAGAGGCGGGAGGAGACGGTCAAGGAAGCCAAGTACAGACCAGATCGCAGGTAAGGAGAGCAACTTAGTTGTAAATATCTCCTCTACCAACCTATCCCACGCACAGACTTACATACTCCAAAAGGGACTATCCTTTTGCCCAACACCAAGCCTGAGTACATTTACCCTGGAACAGGAACTCCAGAGGTTCTACCGAACCTTAAGACTAAAGGCACACTTTAGTGAGGCGGGACCCGGACCATCCAATACCACAGAATCACCAGGGGCATTATCCCTGGAGACACTAGGCCTTAGAAATAAAAGCTCATTCATGCCACCACGCAACAAACATCCGATAGAAACATTTATTTCCTTTGCCCAAAAATCCATACAGGAAATTATAAAAGATCACAAACAAGGTCGTTACAAACACACAAATAATTTGACAGCAGAAGAAAAGATGGCCCTAGATTCGCTACAAACACAGAGCGACATTATAATCAAACCAGCCGATAAAGGTGGTGCCCTTGTGGTAATGGACAAGACTAAATACATGTGTGAAATAAAGAGACAATTAAATGATGAAACAACATATGAAACTTTACGACAGAATCCGACATCACAAATTCAGGAGTTGATCTCCAATATTCTAAGCACATATAATAATCTAGAGATAATTGATTCCAAGACCGTAACATTCCTTACCAAACAAGATCCCATCCTACCAGTATTTTACACCTTACCAAAAATTCATA